>NC_088243.1:16436943-16524443 GCF_036934945.1 Oncorhynchus masou masou | reverse complement strand
ACATACAGTGTTTCCTATCTTTGTGCATGGACAGGGTTTGGAACTGTCATGGGTGAGTCCCCTCCCCTTTACAATGTAAAGTGCTTTGATGACTGGGTGAAGAACTATATGAATGAAATTGACTGGTATCACTTTTATTTGTTTCCAAACCATTCATGGTGCTCAGCTTGTATAGTCTGTGAATATCTAATAAAGACTGGGGCCAGTGCACCAGAGCATTGGCCCATCAGCCCAGCCTAATTGGAGCAGGTGAGACAGGGGTAGAGAGGGGTAGAGACAGAGACAGAGACAAATTTGCCTCTGTCAACAATCAAAGACCAGTAGATGCTAGAAATGTGGATATAACATTTACTGTTTCTGTTTGAGAGATGATGGACTGAGTTCACCCAACGCCCTGTGTTGATGTTTCCTCCCTCTCTCTTATTTTCTCCATCTCTGTTTTATTGCAGTCTTTGTTCTGTGCCACCTCCCCTGTGCCAGATTCTGAGGTCCCCTCAGCCAAATGTCATTTTATTTTACTGCGGTGAGAGGGGCATGACAGGGTGCCAGCATGGGCAACGATCAGAGTTAGCTATTCAACAGCGCAGCGCTGATCAGAATTTATGATTCACCCAATGAAAATTAAGAGCTTTGCTAATGCATCAGTCTTTCTTTCTTTCTTTCTTTCTTTCTTTCTTTCTTTCTTTCTTTCTTTCTTTCTTTCTTTCTTTCTTTCTTTCTTTCTTTCTTTCTTTCTTTCTTTCTTTCTCTCGCTCTCCGCTCCCGCTCTCTCGCTCTCTCTCTCCTTCTCATTTTCTTTCTCTTTCTCTCACCCTTTCTTCCGAGGCGATGCCAAGAGTTATAGCTTTAGATGACAGAGATGTTTTTCAAGTTATTTTTCATTGTCCCTCCTCGCTCTCTCCTTCTCTCTCTCCTCCCCCTCTCTCCCTCTCTCTCTCCTTCTCATTTTCTTTCTCTTTCTTTCACCCGTTCTTCCGAGGCGATGCCAAGAGTTATAGCTTTAGATGACAGAGGTTTTTTAAAGTTATTTTTTATTGTCCCTCCTCTCACCACCCTTACTCTCTACCTCCTCTCCTCTCTCCCCTCACTCTCTCCCTCCTCTCCTCTCTCCCCTCACTCTCTCCCTCCTCTCCTCTCTCCCCTCACTCCACTCCCTCCTCACCTCTCTCTCCTCACTCCACTCCCTCCTCTCCTCTCTCTCCTCACTTGACTCCCTCCTCTCCTCTCTCCCCTCACTCCACTACCTCCTCTCCTCTGTCCCCTCACTCCACTCCCTCCTCTCCTCTCTCCCCTCACTCCACTCCCTCTCTCCCCTCACTCCACTCCCTCCTCTCCTCTCTCCCCTCACTCCACTCCCTCCTCTCCTCTCTCCCCTCACTCCACTCCCCCTCTCCTCTCTCCCCTCACTCCACTCCCTCCTCTCCTCTCCTCTCTCCCCTC
This sequence comes from Oncorhynchus masou masou, assembly GCF_036934945.1. Lineage (NCBI taxonomy): Eukaryota > Metazoa > Chordata > Actinopteri > Salmoniformes > Salmonidae > Oncorhynchus > Oncorhynchus masou. Next base: position 16,523,003 of record NC_088243.1, on the reverse strand, counting down.
ACTCCACTCCCTCTCTCCCCTCACTCCACTCCCTCCTCTCCTCTCTCCCCTCACTCCTCTCCCTCCTCTCCTCTCCCCTCACTCCACTCCCCCTCTCCTCTCTCCCCTCACTCCACTCCCTCCTCTCCTCTCCTCTCTCCCCTCACTCCACTCCCTCTCTCCCCTCACTCCACTCCCTCCCTCCTCTCTCCCCTCACTCCTCTCCCTCCTCTCCTCTCTCCCCTCACTCCACGCCCTCTCTCCCCTCACTCCACTCCCTCCTCTCCTCTCTCCCCTCACTCCTCTCCCTCCTCTCCTCTCTCCCCTCACTCCACTCCCCCTCTCCTCTCTCCCCTCACTCCACTCCCTCCTCTCCTCTCTCCCCTCACTCCACTCCCTCCTTTCTTCTCTCCCTTGTCAGCCGTCACATATTTGGCAGGATAAGGTGCTGCGGGACCCATTTACCCCATTTTCACTACTTACACTACACCTTATTGTTCACTTATGGGTCTGACCAATGGAAAGGCAGGGAGTAAGGGGAGGGCAGGGGTCTTGTCTCTGTATGCTTTAGCCTCTTGTGTGGTACTGTATCAGAGAGTCTAGACCTGGAAATGTACACTGTACCTGGAAACTCTATACCAGCCAGTAGAATTGTCCTTGATGTTGCTCCGCTCACCTCAGTGGGTGTGTGTGTTGGTTCCGTTAGCGCCACACTGTCTCTTTAAGGGTGGAGACGGCCAGCTACTTTTCTGAAGTCCCTCTTCTGCTGCGGGTGGATGGGCTATGGGTGTTTGAGTATGTGAGCAGTGTTTGTGTGTGTGTGTGTCAGAATTATGGGGTATGGGACTGTTTCTAGCAAATGAAAACAGATTGGACTGGTTATGGGAGTGGGCCTGGTTTGAGTTAGCATGGAGACAGCCGTGCTGTGTGAATGTCATACCCCCCACTACCAGCCTCTCTACACTTTACTGGCCTGACAGCCTTTTTCCACCACTACATACTCTCTCTGTCTCTCTCTGTCTCTCTCTCTGTCTCTCTCTGTCTCTCTCGCTCTCTGTCTCTCCTCTCTCTCTTGCTCTCTGTCTCTCTCGCTCTCTTTCGCTATCTGTCTCTCCTCTCTCTCTTCTCTAGTTTGCTCTCTCTCTCTCTCTCTCTCTCGCCCTCTCTCTCTCTCTCTCGCCTCTGTCTCTCCTCTCTCTCGCTCTCGCTCTCTGTCTTCTCCCTCCCTCCCCCTCTCGATCTCTGCTGAAGTTTTTTTTCAGCCTTCAATGTTTCTTTGAAGGGAAGGCGTTGCGTTCCTAACTTAATCCCAATCGTGATATTAAACACTTTGTTTTTATCTGAGAAAGAGAGGGACATGGTGATGTGATGGGGAGAGGGAGGAGTTTGTCTCGTTTACCGCTAAGGCCACATACGATCGCTCTCCTCTGAAAGGGAAACTCTGCAAAATGTTATGGTAGGCTGTAAGTATGGCCCTTTACTTGTGTACCAGAGTTAACCTCCTCACACACCATTCAAAATCACCTGAAGCACCGTAAAGCTTTCTGTGAAGTCAGAGTGAACTGCTTTTAGATCTGCCTGGTCTGCAGAACCTCAGGTAAGTGGAGTGATCGTGGCCTTGACCAAAAGGGGATTGGCTGTGTTGAAAGAAGTGGGAGCCTCTGACTGTATGTGTTAAGATGTCTGTGTAATCTTATCCAGACACACACACAGCCCTGACGAACTCCCTCCTCTCCTCCCTCCCAGACAGTGCAGCATGCCTGGCTTTATGGCCTCGACTCTCTCAGCCCCACACTCTATTCCTCCCTTTTTGTATTTCTTCTCCCCCTCCATCACTGCTTTTTGGGGGTTTATTCTCTCTCTCTCTCTCTCTCTCTCTCTCTCTCTCTCTCTTTCTCTCTCTCTCTCTCTCTCTCTCTCTCTCTCTCTCTCTCTCTCTCTCTCTCTCTCTCTCTCTCTCTCTCTCTCTCTCTCTCTCTCTCTCTGTCTCTCTCTCTCTCTTTCTCTCTCTCTCTCTTTCTCTCTCTCTCTCTCTCTCTCTCTCTCTCTCTCTCTCTCTCTCTCTCTTTCTTCTCTCTCTCTCTCTCCTTCTCTCTCTCTCTTTCTCTCTCTCTCTTTCTCTCTCTCTCTCTCTCTCTCTTTCTCTCTCTCTCTCTCTCTCTCTCTCTCTCTCTCTCTCTCTCTCTCTCTCTCTGTCTCTCTCTCTCTCTCTCTTCTCTCTCTCTCTCTCTCTCTCTCTCTCTCTCTCTCTCTCTCTCTCTCTCTTCTTCCTCTCTCTTCTCTCTCTCTCTCTCTTTCTCTCTCTCTCTTTCTCTCTCTCTCTCTCTCTCTCTCTCTCTCTCTCTCTCTCTCTCTCTCTCTCTCTCTCTGTCTCTCTGTCCCTCTCTCTGTCAGTCTACAGTGTAATACATCTTACTCAGAGAGGTACACTGTTACATCACAGTCTAGGAAAGGGCCCGCAGATTTGTTCTAAAATAATATCAGTGTGTATGGCCAGACTGGACTGGGTGATTGTGTAATTTGTCCATTATTGCATGCAATTCCCCTCGTTTGGAGCCGGCGATGGGGCCAGGCAAAATGTCTGGCACTGTTACTGACTGTGTTTGGTACGCCTGATTACCTTTTACAGGTGCTTGTTAAAAAAGCCTTTCACCCCTCTGAAATCGTCTGCTGATAGCAAACGGAGCTCTCTTCTGTTTTGTTATGTTCGCTCGGGTCTGTTTTGTAAATTATTTTGTATCAGAGTCTAATTGAGTAGACTTGGCCTTAACAAAAAAACTAAAAATTCTCATTGAATCTAACCCTCCTAAATGTGCAGTGACGTTGAATGCAACCCCCATATCTGTTGGTTTAGTGTTGGTTGTACTGTTTATTTGTCAGTCCTCTGGGCCAGTCTGAGTGGAGGTTTCTGGGATAGCTGGTCCTCTGGTAGTCTCGTGTCAGAAGAGAGACCTCTGTAGTGATTAAACCTTATAAGGTCCTCTGGAACAGACCTGTATGCGCCTCTCCTCTCCTCCCTCTCTCCTCCATGCCCTACTCTAACCCTCATCTGGTCTGGATCTGCTCTCCCAGGCCAGAGCGGACTCTCTCTCTCTCTTTCTCGCTCTCTCTTTCTTTCTGCCATCACTATATAAACACACAGAGCCTGACCATAACAATCTGACCCTGCCTGGCTCCTCTCTCCATTCTCTTCACTCACCCTCCTCCCCACCTCCCCACCTCCCCTCCTCCCCTTCTCCCCTTCTCCCCTCCTCTCCTTCTCCCCTCCTCCCCACCTCCCCTTCTCCCCCCCTCCCCACCTCCACTCCTCCCCTCCTCCCCACCTCCACTTCTCCCCTCCTCCCCACCTCCCTGTCTCCCCTCCTCCCCATCTCCCCTTCTCCCCTCCTCCCCTCCTCCCCACCTCCCCTTCTTCCCACCTATTCTGTTATATACCAAAGCTCCTGCAAAGGATTAAAAAAACTCTAACCCAATCCCTCAGTATGTGTTCTGGTAAAACTTCGGTAAACGTCCTGGCCCTAGTAATAATGTAACCTGGGGGTCCGGTAATACTCCTGGCCCTAGTAATAATGTAATTTTGTAACTATGACATCACCATCCTTCCATCCCCCCTCCTCCCCCCTGTTCCCCCCTCCTCCCCCGCTACCCAGACTCCTCTCCTGAATTTCCTCAAATTCCGCCGCTATAGCGTATCGTATTTCCAAAGACTACCGTGCAAATAAGCGTGCCAGAACATTTTTTTCCCTGTTCCTCATCTGAGTAGTGTCTCTCTCCACCTAATTTGTTTCACATGGTGGTGGTGTATGGAGACACTTAGAGCGGTCAGTGAAGCAACAGGTTTGGACAGAAGGGACAGGAAAGGCTCATATAGGCAGCCATTTGTTTTTTACATTTACACTACCGTTCAAATGTTTGGCTGATTTTTTTATGGAATATCTACATAGGCGTACAGATGCCCATTATCAGCAACCATCACTCCTGTGTTCTAATCCAAGTGTATCATTTTAAAAGGCTAATTGATCATTAGAAACCCTTTTGCAATTATATTAGCACAGCTGAAAACTGTTGTTCTGATTAAAGAAACAATACAACTGGCCTTCTTTAGACTAGTTGAGTATCTGGAGCATCAACATTTGTGGGTTTGATTACAGGCTCAAAATGGCCATAAACAAATAACTTTCTTCTGAAATGCATTAGTCTATTCTTGTTCTGAGAAATGAAGGACTTGTGACTCATCTGTTTCTCAAACTAGACTCTCTAATGTACTTTTCCTCTTGCTCAGTTGTGCACTCAGTTATGCACTCCACTTTCTATTCTGGGTAGGGCCAGTTTGCGCTGTTCTGATCTCATACAATACAGCGTCTCTCTCTCTCTCTCTCTCTCTCTCTCTCTCTCTCTCTGTCTCTCTGTCTCTCTGTGTCTCTGTCTCTCTGTCTCTCTCTCTCTCTCTTTCTCTGTCTCTCTCTCTCTCTCACCTCTCTCTCTCACCTCTGTCTCTCTGTCTCTCTCTCCCTCTCTCTCTCTGTCTCTCTGTCTCTCTCTCTCTCTGTCTCTCTGTCTCTCTCTCCCTCTCTCTGTCTCTGTCTCTCTCTCTCTCACCTCTCTCTCTCACCTCTGTCTCTCTCTCCCTCTCTCTCTCTGTCTCTCTCTCTCTGTCTCTGTCTCTCTCTCTCACCTCTCTCTCACCTCTGTCTCTCTGTCTCTCTCTCCCTCTCTCTCTCTCTCCCTCTCTCTCTCTCTCTCTCTCTCTCTCTCTCTCTGTCTCTCTGTCTCTCTCTTTCTCTGTCTCTCTCTCTCTCTCACCTCTCTCTCTCACCTCTGTCTCTCTCTCCCTCTCTCTCTCTGTCTCTCTCTCTCTGTCTCTGTCTCTCTCTCTCACCTCTCTCTCACCTCTGTCTCTCTGTCTCTCTCTCCCTCTCTCTCTCTCTCTCTCTCTCTCTCTCTGTCTCTCTGTCTCTCTCTCCCTCTCTCTCACTGTCTCTCTGTCTCTCTCTCTGTCAGTGTAATACATCTTACTCAGAGAGGTACACTGTTACATCACAGTCTAGGAAAGGGCCCGTAGTGTATGTGGTGTTCCAGGAGACTTGGCCGGCAGTTTTCCTAAAGGGGTGTTTTGGCGCAGGGGGACGGACAACAGAGACTGTCCAAAAATCTGTTGGATTGTGCTCCAGTACAAATCAGGTTTATGGCACGATGGCTATGGCTGTTTCCACACTGCGCTTACAGATGGACAAAAAATACATCTTTTCTCAAACAATCTTTTTATTAAATCTTATATATTTTGATGCTAGATAGAGAAAAACGTATTTCTAGGTTAGAGAGATTCCATTATATTTCAATTTCACTTCAAAATCTCACCACTACAATTGCAGCACAGTGCATACACATAAAATATCAAATTCACACCCAAACTCAACAAAAGGTCCCAACAACACTGATTCATTTAATAATTATAACACACATTTCCTCCAGCCTCTACCAGACAGCACACCCAGGTGGGCTCTAGCAGGTAGCAGGTGTGTCCTGGGAACCCTCCTTCCCTGCTCCATGTTTCCACTTTCCTTCTTGTGTGTGGCAGGATTATGGCACCAAGATTCGGGGTGGGTGGGATTACACCCCCACGGGGCCCCTTCCTGTAACCCACTTTGTCTCCTCGCCCACCTCATGAGGTCTGTTCAGGACCCCGAGTGGGATTAGCGTTCTGGCCCTCTCTCCGTTAGTCCATCTAATCCAGGCCACAGACACAGGTCCCAGGCCTCAGACACAGGTCCCAGGCCACAGACACAGGTCCCAGGCCACAGGCACAGGTCCCAGGCCACAGACACAGGTCCCAGGTCTCAGACACAGGTCCCAGGCCACAGACACAGGTCCCAGGCCACAGACACAGGTCCCAGGTCTCAGACACAGGTCCCAGGCCACAGACACAGGTCCCAGGCCACAGACACAGGTCCCAGGTCTCAGACACAGGTCCCAGGCCACAGACACAGGTCCCAGGCCACAGACACAGGTCCCAGGCCACAGACACAGGTCCCAGGTCTCAGACACAGGTCCCAGGCCACAGACACAGGTCCCAGGCCACAGACACAGGTCCCAGGTCTCAGACACAGGTCCCAGGCCACAGACACAGGTCCCAGGCCACAGACACAGGTCCCAAGCCACAGACACAGGTCCCAGGTCTCAGACACAGGTCCCAGGCCACAGACACAGGTCCCAGGTCTCAGACACAGGTCCCAGGCCACAGACACAGGTCCCAGGCCACAGACACAGGTCCCAGGTCTCAGACACAGGTCCCAGGCCACAGACACAGGTCCCAGGTCTCAGACACAGGTCCCAGGCCACAGACACAGGTCCCAGGCCACAGACACAGGTCCCAGGTCACAGACACAGGTCCCAGGTCACAGACACAGGTCCCAGGTCTCAGACACAGGTCCCAGGCCACAGACACAGGTCCCAGGTCACAGACACAGGTCCCAGGTCACAGACACAGGTCCCAGGCCACAGACACAGGTCCCAGGCCACAGGCACAGGTCCCAGGCCACAGACACAGGTCCCAGGCCACAGACACAGGTCCCAGGTCTCAGGTCCCATCTACTATAACATTGGTACTACTTTTATGTTGCTTCTACAATTAGAACAACTAATTTATATAGGGCCTATTGTGAGCCTTCAGAGTACTTTGCATTGTGCTATGGTTAGCAGTAGGTCACCCATCCTTCCACAGTGTAGTATGTGGCAGGAGAGGAAGGAGAAGTCCCTCTTTCCTCTCTCCCTCCTCCTCTTCCTCCTCTGTGACTTTAGGCCTTCAGGTGTCTAACCTGTCATGACACCCCCTCCTCCTCTCCTCTCTTCCTCTCTTCCCTCTTTTGCTCCAGGCCAAGGTTGACAGCCCTTTCTTGAAGTGTATGGCTTTAATACCACCGCCTGCTCCAGCCTCAGCCTTCCGCCACGTTACTTACTGTCACCAGGCTCAGCTAATGAATTTCATTCATTCTGATTTCGCTAAGCTGCTCAGTGTTAGTTTAAAATTCATAAGAAATAATGCCGGGGCAGACTCCCCTCTAACTTCTCTTCCCCCCTACCCTTCCTCCTCCTGTCTTCCCGAGCCTGTTCATCCTTTATTCAACTAATCTCACATGAGGAGATGGGGACCAGCCACTGCAATGCACTCTGGGATGTGAGGATGTCATGTGTAAAAAAATAAAAAAAATACAGAAAAAGCGAAGGGTGTCTTTGTCACTTTGTCAGAGAAAGTGAGAGAATGGATTGTCCTTGACAGGCACATACTGTGGACCTCATGTCAATTGTGACATGACATGAAATAGAGCAGCTCCGTATGGTTAATGTTTTAACGGTACAATGTTACAGGAGCCTATGGTAGTGCAACGCACTTTTTGGTTTGAAGCCACACGCTTCTGTGGTGAGGCTCGCTGTGTAGACGTCTGACTGGGCTTTCCAGAGAACCATTTGTTTCTGTGGGAATGTAATGTCGTCTACATTCAGTTAACCAACAGCTACATTACTCTACATTTATTTACAGCATGGCTAGATGTTTTGTAGGGTGCCGAACTACTGTGCTCAAATTAAGTTAGCAGGGGATATTGTTATATCGTTTTTGATTTTCTTAAATTAGCTTTTTAAAGTCAAGTTTTTGTGTGGTCCTCTATTAAATGTTTGTAGAGACATTACACCCAATTCAGAAAGCCCATGTAGTGATATTAAGATATTAACACACTCAAACCACTTCACTGAAACAGACAAAAATAGACAGGTTTTACAGTACAACTTCACACACGTCCATCCGTCTGTCCACATACTATAAAAGTACTTGATGAAAGAAGTGAAAGACAGGGAAGAGGGTACATAGACACATAAAGAGAGAGAGAGAGCGAGAGCACAGCTGAAAACTGTGGTCCTGATTAAAGAAGCAATAAAACTGGCCTTCTTTAGACTAGTTCAGTATCTGGAGCATGAGCATTTGTGAGTTTGATTACAGGCTCAAAATGGCCAGAAATAAATAACTTTCTTCTGAAACTCGTCAGTCTATTATTGTTCTGAGAAACGAAGGCTATTCCATGTGAGAAATTGCCAAGAAACTGAAGATCTCGTACAACGCTGTGTACTACTCCCTTCACAGAATAGAGATAGAACGAGAGGTGAATAGGAGGGGTGTCCAACTACATCGAGAGGGGGAGAAGGGAGAGAGGGGGAGAATGGAGATAGGGTTTAGAAGGGAGAGGGTGGGAGAAGAGAGAGGGTTTAGAAGGGAGAGGGTGGGAGAAGAGAGAGGGTTTAGAAGGGAGAGTGGGTTTAGAAGGGAGAGGGTGGGAGAAGAGAGAGGGTTTAGAAGGGAGAGGGTGGGAAAAGAGAGAGGGTTTAGAAGGGAGAGAGGGTTTAGAAGGGAGATAGGGTTTAGAAGGGAGAGGGTGGGAGAAGAGAGAGGGTTTAGAAGGGAGAGGGTGGGAGAAGAGAGAGGGTTTAGAAGGGAGAGTGGGTTTAGAAGGGAGAGAAGGGGAGAAGGGAGAGAGGGTTTAGAAGGGAGAGAAGGGGAGAAGGGAGAGAGGGTTTAGAAGGGAGAGAAGGGGAGAAGGGAGAGAGGGTTTAGAAGGGAGAGAGGGGGAGATGGGGAGAAGGGAGAGAGGGTTTAGAAGGGAGAGTGGGTTTAGAAGGGAGAGAAGGGGAGAAGGGAGAGAGGGTTTAGAAGGGAGAGAAGGGGAGAAGGGAGAGAGGGTTTAGAAGGGAGAGAAGGGGAGAAGGGAGAGAGGGTTTAGAAGGGAGAGAAGGGGAGAAGGGAGAGAGGGTTTAGAAGGGAGAGAGGGGGAGATGGGGAGAAGGGAGAGAGGGTTTAGAAGGGAGAGTGGGTTTAGAAGGGAGAGAAGGGGAGAAGGGAGAGAGGGTTTAGAAGGGAGAGGGTGGGAGAAGAGAGAGGGTTTAGAAGGGAGAGAAGGGGAGAAGGGAGAGAGGGTTTAGAAGGGAGAGAAGGGGAGAAGGGAGAGAGGGTTTAGAAGGGAGAGAAGGGGAGAAGGGAGAGAGGGTTTAGAAGGGAGAGAAGGGAGAAGGGAGAGAGGGTTTAGAAGGGAGAGAGGGGGAGATGGGGAGAAGGGAGAGAGGGTTTAGAAGGGAGAGAGGGTTTAGGAGGGAGAGTGGGTTTAGAAGGGAGAGTGGGTTTATAAGGGAGAGTGGGTTTAGAAGGGAGAGAGGGTTTAGAAGGGAGAGGGGTTTAGAAGGGAGAGAGGGGGAGAAGGGAGGGAGGGGGAGAAGTGAGAGAGGATTTAGAAGGCAGAGAGGGTTTAGAAGGGAGAGAGAGGGAGAAGGGAGAGAGGATTTAGAAGGGAGAGAGGGAGAAGGGAGAGAGGGTTTAGAAGGGAGAGAGGGGAGAGTGGGTTTAGAAGGGTCTCTCCCTTCTAAACCCACTCTCCCCTCTCTCCCTTCTAAAGGGAGAGAGGGGAGGGTGGGTTTAGAAGGGAAAGTGGGTTTAGAAGGGAGAGAAGGGAGATAGGGTTTAGAAGGGAGAGAGGGGTTAGAAGGGAGAGAGGGGTTAGAAGGGAGAGAGGGGTTAGAAGGGAGAGAAGGGGAGAAGGGAGAGAGGGGTTAGAAGGGAGATAGGGTTTAGAAGGGAGAGAGGGGTTAGAAGGGAGAGAGGGGTTAGAAGGGAGAGAGGGGTTAGAAGGGAGAGAGGGGTTAGAAGGGAGAGAGGGTTTAGAAGGGAGAGAGGGGTTAGAAGGGAGAGAGGGTTTAGGAGGGGGAGAGAGGGAGAAGGGAGAGAGGGTTTAGGAGGGGGAGAGAGGGAGAAGGGAGAGAGGGTTTAGGAGGGGGAGAGGGGGAGATGGGGAGAAGGGAGAGAGGGGTTAGAAGGGAGAGAGGGGTTAGAAGGGAGAGAGGGGTTAGAAGGGAGAGAGGGGTTAGAAGGGAGAGAGGGGTTAGAAGGGAGAGAGGGGTTAGAAGGGAGAGAGGGGTTAGAAGGGAGAGAGGGGTTAGAAGGGAGAGAGGGGTTAGGAGGGGGAGAGGGGTTAGGAGGGGGAGAGTGCAATAGACAGAGCGAGGGATGAATAGAAGGGGTGTGTGAGTGCAGAGTGCGTTGATCCCCTTGAAGCGAAGCTGTCCACAGGAGGATTTAGCTGGTCTAGTCTGGTCTGGGTTAGAGAATAGGAAGCAGATGTCTACTGTGGGAGTGAGTGTGTGTCCATGAGTGTGTGAGTCTCTTTCTCTCTCTGTATGTCCATCCTAGTCTCTGGACGGAGAGAGAGATGAGTGTGTGAGTCTCTTTCTCTCTGTATGTCCATCCTAGTCTCTGGACGGAGAGAGAGATGAGTGTGTGAGTCTCTTTCTCTCTGTATGTCCATCCTAGTCTCTGGACGGAGAGAGAGATGAGTGTGTGTCTCTTTCTCAATTCAATTCAATTCAATTCAAGGGCTTTATTGGCATGGGAAACATGCGTTAACATTGCCAAAGCAAGTGAGGTGGATTATATATAAAGTGAATATATAAAGTGAAATAAACAATACAAATTAACAGTAAACATTACACATACAGAAGTTTCAAAAAAATAAAGACATTACAAATGTCATATTATATATATATATATATACAGTGTTTTAACAATGTACAAATGGTAAAGGACACAAGATAAAATAAATAAGCATGGATATGGGTTGTATTTACAACGGTGTGTGTTCTCACTGGTTGCCCTTTTCTCATGGCAACAGGTCACAAATCTTGCTGCTCTGATGGCACACTGTGGAATTTCACCCAGTAGATATGGGAGTTTTTCAAAATTGGATTTGTTTTCAAATTCTTTGTGGATCTGTGTAATCTGAGGGAAATGTGTCTCTCTAATATGGTCATACATTTGGCAGGAGGTTAGGAAGTGCAGCTCAGTTTCCACCTCATTTTGTGGGCAGTGAGCACATAGCCTGTCTTCTCTTAAGAGCCATGTCTGCCTATGGCGGCCTTTCTCAATAGCAAGGCTATGCTCACTGAGTCTGTACATAGTCAAAGCTTTCCTTAATTTTGGGTCAGTCACAGTGGTCAGGTATTCTGCCACTGTGTACTCTCTGTGTAGGGCCAAATAGCATTCTAGTTTGCTCTGTTTTTTTGTTAATTCTTTCCAATATGTCAAGTAATTATCTTTTTGTTTTCTCATGATTTGGTTGGGTCTAATTGTGCTGCTGTCCTGGGGCTCTGTAGGGTGTGTTTGTGTTTGTGAACAGAGCCCCAGGACCAGCTTGCTTAGGGAACTCTTCTCCAGGTTCATCTCTATGTAGGTGATGGCTTTGTTATGGAAGGTTTGGGAATTGCTTCCTTTTAGGTGGTTATAGAATTTAACGGCTCTTTTCTGGATTTTGATAATTAGTGGGTATCGGCCTAATTCTGCTCTGCATGCATTATTTGGTGTCCTACGTTGTACACGGAGGATATTTTTGTAGAATTCTGCATGCAGAATCTCAATTTGGTGTTTGTCCCATTTTGTGAAGTCTTGGTTGGTGAGCGGACCCCAGACCTCACAACCATAAAGGGCAATGGGCTCTATGACTGACAGCCAAATCCTAATTGGTATGTTGAAATTTATGTTCCTTTTGATGGCATAGAATGCCCTTCTTGCCTTGTCTCTCAGATCGTTCACAGCTTTGTGGAAGTTACCTGTGGCGCTGATGTTTAGGCCAAGGTATGTATAGTTTTTTTGTGTGCTCTAGGGCAACAGTGTCTAGATGGAATTTGTATTTGTGGTCCTGGTGACTGGACCATCTCTCTCTGTATGTCCATCCTAGTCTCTGGACGGAGAGAGAGATGAGTGTGTGAGACTTTCTCTCTCTGTATGTCCATCCTAGTCTCTGGACGGAGAGAGAGATGAGTGTGTGAGTCTCTTTCTCTCTCTGTATGTCCATCCTCATCTCTGGACGGAGAGAGAGATGAGTGTGTCAAACAGGCAGTAAAAAACAGCTGCTGGCAGATTCCTCCGCCTCATTTACACTTCGTAAATCACCCATGATTCCCTGCTCCCCTTGACGCTGCTGAGAGGACGAACAGCCCTCCATCCCTCTGTCCTTTTTGTCTTTATTTATCTTTCTCACATGCAGAAATGCTGTCTCTCTCTCTCTCTCTCTCTCTCTCTCTGCCTTCTCTCTCTCTCTCTGTCTCTCTCTGCCTCTCTCTGTCTCTCTCTCTCTGCTCTCTCTCTCTCTCTCTCTCTCTCTCTCTCTCTCTCTCTCTGCCTATCTCAGCCTTTCTCTCTCTATCTCTCTGTCTCTCTCTCTCTGCCTATCTCTGCCTTTCTCTCTCTCTCTCTCTCTCTCTCTCTCTCTCTCTCTGCCTATCTCTGCCTTTCTCTCTCTCTCTCTGTCTCTCTCTGCCTCTCTCTGTCTCTCTCTCTCTCTGCCTCTCTCTGCCTTTCCCTCTCTCTCTATCTCTATCTCTCTATCTCTCTGCCTCTCAATTCAATTCAATTCAAGGGGCTTTATTGGCATGGGTAACATGTGTTAACATTGCCAAAGCAAGTAAGGTAGATAATATATAAAGTGAAATAAACAATAAAAATTAACAGTAGACATCACACATACAGAAGTTTCAAAACAATAAAGACATTACAAATGTCATATATATATATATATATATATATATATATATATATATATATATACAGTGTTTTTACAATGTACAAATGGTTAAGGACACAAGATAAAATAAATAAGCATAGATATGGGTTGTATTTACAATGGTGCGTGTTCTTCACTGGTTGCCCTTTTCTCGTGGCAACAGGTCACAAATCTTGCTTTCCACCTCATTTTGTGGGCAGTGAGCACATAGCCTGTCTTCTCTTGAGAGCCATGTCTGCCTACGGCGGCCTTTCTCAATAGCAAGGCTATGCTCGCTGAGTCTGTACATAGTCAAAGCTTTCTTTAATTTTGGGTCAGTCACAGTGGTCAGGTATTCTGCCGCTGTGTACTCTCTGTGTAGGGCCAAATAGTATTCTAGTTTGCTCTGTTTTTTTGTTAATTCTTTCCAATGTGTCAAGTAATTATCTTTTTGTTTTCTCATGATTTGGTTGGGTCTAATTGTGCTGCTGTCATGGGGCTCTGTAGGGTGTGTTTGTGAACAGAGCCCCAGACCAGCTTGCTTAGGGGACTCTTCTCCAGGTTCATCTCTATGTAGGTGATGGCTTTGTTGTGGAAGGTTTGGGAATCGCTTCCTTTTAGGTGGTTATAGAATTTAACAGCTCTTTTCTGGATTTTGATAATTAGTGGGTATCGGCCTAATTCTGCTCTACATGCATTATTTGGTTTTCTACGTTGTACACGGAGGATATTTTTGCAGAATTCTGCGTGCAGAGTCTCAATTTGGTGTTTGTCCCATTTTGTGAAGTCTTGGTTGGTGAGCGGACCCCAGACCTCACAACCATAAAGGGCAATGGGCTCTATGACTGATTAAAGTATTTTTAGCCAAATCCTAATTGGTATGTTGAAATTTATGTTCCTTTTGATGGCATAGAATGCCCTTCTTGCCTTGTCTCTCAGATCGTTCACAGCTTTGTGGAAGTTACCTGTGGCGCTGATGTTTAGGCCAAGGTATGTATAGTTTTTTGTGTGCTCTAGGGCAACAGTGTCTAGATGGAATTTGTATTTGTGGTCCTGGTGACTGGACCTTTTTTGGAACACCATTATTTTGGTCTTACTGAGATTTACTGTCAGGGCCCAGGTCTGACAGAATCTGTGCATAAGATCTAGGTGCTGCTGTAGGCCCTCCTTGGTTGGTGACAGAAGCACCAGATCATCAGCAGACATTTGACTTCGTATTCTAGTAATGTGAGGCCGGGTGCTGCAGACTTTTCTAGTGCCCGCGCCAATTCGTTGATATATATGTTGAAGAGTGTGGGGCTTAAGCTGCATCCAAGTCTAACCCCACGACCCTGTGTGAAGAAATGTGTGTGTTTTTTGCCAATTTTAACCGCACACTTGTTGTTTGTGTACATGGATTTTATGATGTCGTATGTTTTACCCCCAACACCACTTTCCATCAGTTTGTATTGCAGACCCTCATGCCAAATTGAGTCGAAGGCTTTTTTGAAATCAACAAAGCATGAGAAGACTTTGCCTTTGTTTTGGTTTGTTTGGTTGTCAATTAGGGTGTGCAGGGTGAATACATGGTCTGTTGTACGGTAATTTGGTAAAAAGCCAATTTGACATTTGCTCAGTACATTGTTTTCATTGAGGAAGTGTACGAGTCTGCTGTTAATGATAATGCAGAGGATTTTCCCAAGGTTACTGTTGACGCATATTCCACGGTAGTTATTGGGGTCAAATTTGTCTCCATTTTTGTGGATTGGGGTGATTAGTCCTTGGTTCCAAATATTGGGGAAGATGCCAGAGCTAAGGATGATGTTAAAGAGTTTTAGTATAGCCAATTGGAATTTGTTGTCTGTATATTTGATCATTTCATTGAGGATACCATCATTGAGGATACCACCTCTCTCTGCCTCTCTCTGCCTTTCTCTCTCTCTCTATCTCTCTCTCTCTAGCTCTCTCTCTCTCTCTCTCTGTCTCTCTCTCTCTCTCTCTGCCTTTCTCTCTCTCTCTAGCTCTCTCTCTCTAGCTCTCTCTCTCCCTAGCTCTCTCTCTCTCTCTAGCTCTCTCTCTCTCTCTCTGCCTCTTTCTGCCTCTCTCTGCCTTTCTCTCTCTCCATAGCTCTCTCTCTAGCTCTCTCTCTCTCTCTAGCTCTCTCTCTCTCTCTCTCTAGCTCTCTCTCTCTATCTCTCTGTCTCTCTCTCTCTGCCTCTCTGCCTTTCTCTCTCTCTATCTCTCTGTCTCTCTCTCTGCCTCTCTCTGCCTTTCTCTCTCTCTCTAGCTCTCTCTCTCTCTAGCTCTCTCTCTCTCTGCCTCTCTCTCTCTCTCTGTCACTCTCTCTCTGCCTCTCTCTGCCATTCTCTCTCTCTCTTGCTCTCTCTCTGCCTCTCTCTCTGTCTCTCTCTCTCTCTGCCTTTCTCTCTCTCTCTGCCTCTCTCTGCCTTTCTCTCTCTCTCTAGCTCTCTCTCTCTCTCTGCCTCTCTCTGTCTTTCTCTCTCTCACTCTGCTTGCCTCTCTGCCTCTCTCTTTCTAACTCTATTCAAAATCCTATTTTCCCTAAACCTAACCCCAAACCTTACCCATAACCATACTTCTAACCTTAATTGTAACCCTGTACCGTGACCGTAAATACAGGAACAAATTATTCAATTTAGGCCGTACATACGTACATAATGTACATACATACTGTATATACTGTACGTGCTGTACAAAACATACTGCACATACATAATGATGTACAAACATACATACATACATACATACATACATACATACATACATACATACATACATACATACATACATACATACATACATACATAATACATTACATACATTATACTGTACACACATAAATACTGTACATACGTACTTCACATACATGCTACTGTACATACATACTGTACATACATACTGTTGTATATACTTAATACTGTACAGACATAATAATGTAAAGACATTATACTGTACAGACATTATACTGTACAGACATAATAATGTAAAGACATTATACTGTACATACATACTGTTGTATATACTTAATACTGTACAGACATAATAATGTACAGACATTATACTGTACAGACATAATAATGTAAAGACATTATACTGTACATACATACTGTTGTATATACTTAATACTGTACAGACATAATAATGTACAGACATAATAATGTACAGACATTATACTGTACAGACATAATAATGTAAAGACATTATACTGTACATACATACTACTGTACATACGTACTTCACATACATACTACTGTACATACATACTGTACATACATACATACATACATAATACTGTACATACATACTGTACATACATACATACATAATACTGTACATACATACATAATACTGTACATACATACATACTGTATAGACATAATACTTCACATACATACATACTGTACATACATACATACATACATAATACATTACATACATTATACTGTACACACATAAATACTGTACATACGTACTTCACATACATACTACTGTACATACATACTGTACATACATACATACATACATACATACATACATACATACATACATAATACTGTACATACATACTGTACATACATACATAATACTGTACATACATACATACTGTATAGACATAATACTTCACATACATACATACTGTACATACATACATACATAATACTGTACATACATAATACTGTACATACATACATACATAATACTGTACATAATACTGTACATACATAATACTGTACATACATACATACATAATACTGTATATAATACTGTACATACATAATACTGTACATAATACTGTACATACATGATACTGTACATAATACTGTACAGACATACTACTGTACATACATAATACTGTACATACATACATACATAATACTGTACATAATACTGTACATACATAATACTGTACATACATACATAATACTGTACATAATACTGTACATACATAATACTGTACATAATACTGTACATACATAATACTGTACATACACACTGTACAGACATACTACTGTACATACATAATACTGTACATACATAATACTGTACATACATAATACTGTACATACATACATACATAATACTGTACATAATACTGTACATACATAATACTGTACATACATAATACTGTACATACATACATACATAATACTGTACATACATAATACTGTACATAATACTGTACATACATAATACTGTACATAATACTGTACATACATAATACTGTACATACATAATACTGTACATACATACATAATTCTGTACATACATACTACTGTACATAATACTGTACAGACATAATACTGTACATACATACATAATACTGTATAGACATAATACTTCACATACATAATACTGTACATACATAATACTGTACATACATAATACTGTACATACATACATACTGTACAGACATAATACTGTACATACACTTCACATACACACTATACATTCATACTACTGTACACACATACATACTGTACATACACTTCACATACATACTACTGTACATACATACATACTGTACATACATACATACTGTACATACATACATACATAATACTGTACATACATACTGTACATCATACATACATAATACTGTACATACATACTGTACATACATACATACATACATACATAATACTGTACATACATACATACATACATACATACATAATACTGTACATACATACATACATACATACTGTATAGACATAATACTTCACATACATACATACTGTACATACATACATACATAATACTGTACATACATACTGTGTAGACATAATACTTCACATACATACATACTACTGTACATAATACTGTACATACATACATACATACATACATACATACATACATACATACATACATACATACATACATACATACATACATACATAATACTGTACATACATACATACATACATAATACTGTACATACATACATACTGTATAGACATAATACTTCACATACATACATACTGTACATACATACATACATAATACTCTACAGACATAATACTGTACATACATAATACTCTACAGACATAATACTGTACATACATAATACTGTACATACATACATACATACATACATACATACATACTGTACAGACATAATACTGTACATACATACTACTGTACATAATACTGTACATACATACATACTGTATAGACATAATACTTCACATACATACATACTGTACATACATACATACATAATACTCTACAGACATAATACTGTACATACATAATACTCTACAGACATAATACTGTACATACATACTACTGTACATAATACTGTACATACATACATACATACATACATACATACATACATACATACATACATACATACATACATACATACATAATACTGTACATACATACATACATAATACTGTACATACATACATACTGTATAGACATAATACTTCACATACATACATACTGTACATACATACATACATACATACATACATACATACATACATACATAATACTGTACATACATACATACTGTACAGACATAATACTGTACATACACTTCACATACATACTATAGATACATACTACTCTACACACATACATACTGTACATACACTTCACATACATACTACTGTACATACATAATACTGTACATACATAATACTGTACATACATACATACTGTACAGACATAATACTGTACAGACATAATACTGTACATACATACTACTGCACAGACATAATACTGTACATACAGTGGGGCAAAAAAGTATTTAGTCAGCCACCAATTGTGCAAGTTCTCCCACTTAAAAAGATGAGAGAGGCTTTTCATCATAGCTACATTTCAACTATGACAGACAAAATGAGAAAAAAAATCCAGAAAATCACATTGTAGGATTTTTAATGAATTTCTTTGTAAATTATGGTGGAAAATAAATATTTGGTCACCTACAAACAAGCAAGATGTCTGGCTCTCACAGACCTGTAACTTCTTCTTTAAGAGGCTCCTCTTTCCATTCACTCGTTACCTGTACTACCTGTATACTGTTGGTTTGGTTTAAATAATGCAAAAACAGTGTTGAAGAAGAAAGTAAAAGTGTAAAATGTGCCATGTAAGAAAGCGAACGTTTCAGTTCCTTGCTCAGAACATGAGAACATATGAAAGCTGGTGGTTCCTTTTATCATGAGTCTTCAATATTCCCAGTTAAGGAGTTTCAGGTTGTAGTTATTATAGAAATTATAAGACTATTTCTCTCTATACCATTTGTATTTAATATACCTTTGACTATTGGATGTTCTTATAGATACTATAGTGTTGCCAGTCTAATCTCCGGAGTTGATAGGCTTGAAGTCATAAACAGCACTGTGCTTCAAGCATTGCAAAGAGCTGCTGGCAAACACAGGAAAGTGCTGTTTGAATGAATGCTTACGAGCCTGCTGCTGCATACCATCGCTCAGTCAGACTGCTCTATCAAATATCAAATCATAGACTTCATTAGAATATAATAAACACACAGAAATACGAGCCTTAGGTCATTAATATGGTCAAATCCGGAAATTATTCTTATTCAGTGAAATACGGAACTGTTCCGTATTTTATCAAATGGGTGGCACCCTAGGTCTAAATATTGCTGTTACATTGCACAACCTTCAATGTTAATTATGTAAAATTCTGGCAAATTAATTATGGTCTTTGTTAGGAAGAAATGGTCTTCACACAGTTCGCAACGAGCCAGATGGCCCAAACTGCTGCATATATATAGCCTGACTCTGCTTGCACAAAACGCAAGAGAAGTGACACAATTTCCCTAGTTAATGTTGCCTGCTAACACGAATTTCTATTAACTAAATATTCAGGTTTAAAAAAATATACTTGGGTATTGATTTTAAGAAAGGCATTGATGATGGTGCATTGGTGAAACGATTGTGCTTTTTTCGCGAATGCGCTTGTGAAATCTTCACCCGTTTGGGGAAGTAGGCTGTGATTTGATGATAAATTAAGAGGCACCGCATTGATTATATGCAACGCAGGACAAGCTAGTTAAACTAGTAATATCATCAACCTTGTGTAGTTAACTAGTGATTATGTTAAGATTGATTGTTTTTTATAAGATAAGTTTAATGCTAGCTAGCAACTTACCTTGTCTCCTTGCTGCACTCGCGTAACAGGTGGTCAGCCTGCCACACAGTCTCCTCGTAGAGTAACAGGTGGTCAGCCTGCCACGCAGTCTCCTCGTGGAGTAACAGGTGGTCAGCCTGCCACGCAGTCTCCTCGTGGAGTAACAGGTGGTCAGCCTGCCACGCAGTCTCCTCGTGGAGTAACAGGTGGTCAGCCTGCCACGCAGTCTCCTCGTGGAGTAACAGGTGGTCAGCCTGCCACGCAGTCTCCTCGTGGAGTAACAGGTGGTCAGCCTGCCACGCAGTCTCCTCGTGGAGTAACAGGTGGTCAGCCTGCCACGCAGTCTCCTCGTGGAGTAACAGGTGGTCAGCCTGCCACGCAGTCTCCTCGTAGAGTAACAGGTGGTCAGCCTGCCACGCAGTCTCCTCGTGGAGTAACAGGTGGTCAGCCTGCCACGCAGTCTCCTCGTGGAGTAACAGGTGGTCAGCCTGCCACGCAGTCTCCTCGTGGAGTAACAGGTGGTCAGCCTGCCACGCAGTCTCCTCGTGGAGTAACAGGTGGTCAGCCTGCCACGCAGTCTCCTCGTGGAGTAACAGGTGGTCAGCCTGCCACGCAGTCTCCTCGTGGAGTAACACGTGGTCAGCCTGCCACGCAGTCTCCTCGTGGAGTAACACGTGGTCAGCCTGCCACGCAGTCTCCTCGTGGAGTAACAGGTGGTCAGCCTGCCACGCAGTCTCCTCGTGGAGTAACAGGTGGTCAGCCTGCCACGCAGTCTCCTCGTGGAGTAACAGGTGGTCAGCCTGCCACGCAGTCTCCTCGTGGAGTAACAGGTGGTCAGCCTGCCACGCAGTCTCCTCGTGGAGTAACAGGTGGTCAGCCTGCCACGCAGTCTCCTCGTGGAGTAACAGGTGGTCAGCCTGCCACGCAGTCTCCTCGTGGAGTAACAGGTGGTCAGCCTGCCACGCAGTCTCCTCGTGGAGTAACAGGTGGTCAGCCTGCCACGCAGTCTCCTCGTGGAGTAACAGGTGGTCAGCCTGCCACGCAGTCTCCTCGTGGAGTAACAGGTGGTCAGCCTGCCACGCAGTCTCCTCGTGGAGTAACAGGTGGTCAGCCTGCCACGCAGTCTCCTCGTGGAGTAACAGGTGGTCAGCCTGCCACGCAGTCTCCTCGTGGAGTAACAGGTGGTCAGCCTGCCACGCAGTCTCCTCGTGGAGTAACAGGTGGTCAGCCTGCCACGCAGTCTCCTCGTGGAGTAACAGGTGGTCAGCCTGCCACGCAGTCTCCTCGTGGAGTAACAGGTGGTCAGCCTGCCACGCAGTCTCCTCGTGGAGTAACACGTGGTCAGCCTGCCACGCAGTCTCCTCGTGGTGTGCAATGGATTCGGCCATAATCGGCGTCCAAAATGGCAGATTACCGATTGTTATGAAAACTTGAAATCGTCCCTAATTAATCGGCTATACCTACCGCATATGTTTGCCATCCTAGGTAACTGTTCTGAATGGGTGTCTGCACCCTCCTCCCCACCCCTCCACACACACACACTTCCTCAGCCTCTCCTACACACGGAGTCATCTGAATTTGCATGTAATTGTTGCCTCTATGCGATTTGCTATGATCGTCATAAACAATACATTAGTGATTCAAGGTGTGGAACCAGGGGCTCGGAGACTTCTCTAGATTATAGTCATGGTAATAAAGCCCAGGGCTTAATAATGCAACAAATGTCAGGAAACATTGGACAAGCTCAGTGGACGGCTGGGAGGCCCCACCTCGCGCCCCAAGCCCTGTGTCATCTTTGTTCTACATGCAAATGAGTGCTTGGTGACATTGACTCCTTCCTTTCAGAGGAGGAGGAGGGAGGGGGTTCACACACACACACACACACACACACACACACACACACACACACACACACACACACACACACACACACACACACACACACACACACACACACACACACACACACACACACACACACACACACTCAAACACACACTCAAACACACACTCAAACACTTGGGCATGGCTGGCTCTTAGGGCTATGACAGCTCAGCTTCCTGTATGTAAATGAGAAAGGGCTTACACAGTCTTTGGTTGGCTGAGGATAATACTGTAGTCAGTCTATTGATGTGGTTACCAGTTCTTTGGTGTTTCCTTAGGCTGCCGTGCTGCGATTAAGGTACCTCTGTGGAATGAAAGCTATAGAGGAGGAAGGGAAGTGAGATGGAGAGAGGAAGGTAGAGAAAGAAGGAGGACAGAGAGAGAGAGAGAAAGAGAGGGAGGGAGGGGGAGGGTGGGGAGAGAGGTACAGTATATAGATAGAAAGAAAGAGAGAGAGAGAAAGATAGAAGTTGAAAGAAGAAACAGGGCATAGTAGGGAGTGAAGGTAAAGGAGATGAATTTAATCTGGAGCCTTAATAATTGAAGCACGTTAGTGTTCAAAGGGCAGTGGCTGGCTTAAAAGAGCCAGGCTAGAACAGCAAAGAGATCCCTAGGTTATCTCTTTAAACCCTGGTTAACAGGACGGACAGGTTTGAAGAGGGATTTACCTTCCCTTGTGACCTGTCACCCCCACCACCCCCAACCTCTCTTTCTCTCTCTCTCACACACACGCACGCACGCACGCACGCACGCACGCACGCACGCACACACACACACACACACACACACACACACACACACACACACACACACACACACACACACACACACACACACACACACACACACACACACACACACACACACACACACACACACACACACACACACACACACACACACACACACACACACACACACACACACACACACACACACACAGCCTTGGTTGATCTCTGGGATGAAAAGCAAGTGATTTGAACTAGGCATGAGGTTGCTAATGAGAGTCAGATGATCCTTGGAGCACATACAGCACTTACAGTTCTCTGTATGAACAGTTACAAGTATGTACACTTAAGTGTGAAAGGTGACTACATAACAGAAATAGTACCTCCCTCCCTCCCTCCCTCCCTCCCTCCCTCCCTCCCTCCCTCCCTCCCTCCCTCCCTCCCTCCCTCCCTCCCTCCCTCCCTCCCTCCCTCCCTCCCTCCCTCCCTCCCTCCCTCCCTCCCTTCCTTACTTCCTTCCTTCCTTACTTCCTCCCTTAATAGAGCCTGGTTGGTCTAGTAATAACACTGGCCTGTCTCTACATGTCTTTCTTCCATGCTAAAGGCCTGGTGAAAGAATAAATGTAATAATTTGATGGCCTCGGCACTCGTGACATTAATCGTAGACTGTCTGGCTATTGGCACTTCCCCAGTAATTGTACATGGAGAGATTAGCCCCCGTCCGCCTCCCTCAGCTCCATTTCTCCCTCCCTCTCTCAGCTCCATGCAACCGAGCCAAGTGGGTGCACTGCAGCCTACCATAATAGCCGTGATTTAATTTAGCTATTTAACCTGTAATTCCAGCAATATTTATTGAGGAGCGAGGGGAGAAAATTGGGCCATTAGCCAGGCGAGGATGAATACATTGAGATGAAAATGAACACTCCTAACTGGTAGTTGACCTTCGCGTTTTGTAGATATTTGTTTTATTAGTGCCGGCCGCAGTAATTACTGCAAATTGAATCATTGCGAAAACTGAAATCATTCCGTAATGAGCATTTTTATTCGTTGCAGTGCTCCAAGGCCAGCAGGGCTGTGTAATGGTGTGACATCCCTGTACTGGGGATGAAGGATGGCTATTGAAGAAGAAAAACAAGGGGAAAAACGCTTCTGAACTAGAATTATTTTTACATTTGGTACTTCTGTCAAATGTGTTTCACGTGATTGAGAGGATCAAGTCTGTCTATCAGTGCAGCCCCTTTATAGTGTGAAGAGCAACGTTCCTGCTCCACTACCTCACCCATTGCTAGAGCTGTCTGGGCTGCATTAGCGCCCCACTCATGATGCACAGAAGTTAACATGCTTGAATAATGTATCACGGCATGTAGAAATAGTTAATTACTGTTCGGAAAACAATGTCCATACAGGCTAGAACACTTCCAATGCAAGACGATACCGGTAGCTTCCAGCTTTAATTGTAGGGAAACCTTCGTTGCTAGCTTAGGCTACAGCTGAATTCACTACCCTAGTACTTTGTCGTGATCATTTGCAAACCGTAAAATGCAGATTTCAAAGCTGATTGTCCCCAAAAACTATATTAATTCACTTTCTCTCCCTCGCCACCAAAAACTCATTCACTTCTTCGTCTCCCTCGCTTCCCGTCTGGTTTCCACTAGATTCCATAGACACAAATTCTGTGTTTTGTTTTGTAGTTATATTGGTAAAAAACAAATCCCATTGATTGTATGATTGTATAATTGATTCATTAATGCATACATGGCTGTCTTTAAATGTAATGATATTAAACTCAAAGATGCCCAACAATTGAACAGAGCAGTAACTGAGTGTGTCTGTCTGGATCAAGTGCCATTTTGCCTAAATAAATTCAGGAGTAAACATGTGCCTACCGAGTCACCTAATACTCTGTGTTCAATAATAGTATTTAACATGATTTTTGACTGACTACCTCATCTCTGTACCTCACACATACAATTATGTGTGGGGTTATTATGTGACTTATATGTGTGGTGTACAGAGATGAGGTAGTCATTAGAAAATCATGTTAAACACTATTATTGTGCTCAGAGTGAGTCCATGCAACTTATTTTAGTTTGCCATAACAAAGGGGTTGAACACTTATTGACTCAAGACATTTCAGTTTTTCATTTTAAATTGATTTCTAAAAACTTTGAAAAACAATTACACTTTGACATTATGGGGTGTTGTGTTGTAGCCAGTGATAAAACATCTCTATTTAATCCATTGACAAAAAAAATCTTTATTTAATCCATTTTCAAATCAGGCTGTAACACAACAAAATGTGGAAAAAGTCAAGTGGTGTGAACACTTTCTGAAGGGACTGTAATCACTACTGAATGCTGCTCTCTTCACATCATCATGCCTGAATATTTCCTCCTCAACACGGACCGTTCTCTTCACATCATCATGCCTGAATATTTCCTCCTCAACACGGACCGTTCTCTTCACATCATCATGCCTGAATATTTCCTCCTCAACACGGACCGTTCTCTTCACATCATCATGCCTGAATATTTCCTCCTCAACACGGACCGTTCTCTTCACATCATCATGCCTGAATATTTCCTCCTCAACACGGACCGTTCTCTTCACATCTTCATGCCTGAATATTTCCTCCTCAACACGGACCGTTCTCTTCACATCATCATGCCTGAATATTTCCTCCTCAACACGGACCGTTCTCTTCACATCATTATTCCTGAATATTTCCTCATCAACACGGACCGTTCTCTTCACATCATCATGCCTGAATATTTCCTCCTCAACACGGACCGTTCTCTTCACATCATCATGCCTGAATATTTCCTCCTCAACACGGACCGTTCTCTTCACATCATCATGCCTGAATATTTCCTCCTCAACACGGACCGTTCTCTTCACATCATTATTCCTGAATATTTCCTCATCAACACGGACCGTTCTCTTCACATCATCATGCCTGAATATTTCCTCCTCAACACGGACCGTTCTCTTCACATCATTATGCCTGAATATATTATTTCCTCCTCAACACGGACCGTTCTCTTCACATCTTCATGCCTGAATATTTCCTCCTCAACACGGACCGTTCTCTTCACATCATCATGCCTGAATATTTCCTCCTCAACACGGACCGTTCTCTTCACATCATCATGCCTGAATATATTATTTCCTCATCAACACGGACCGTTCTCTTCACATCATCATGCCTGAATATTTCCTCCTCAACACGGACCGTTCTCTTCACATCATCATGCCTGAATATATTATTTCCTCCTCAACACGGACCGTTCTCTTCACATCATTATTCCTGAATATTTCCTCATCAACACGGACCGTTCTCTTCACATCATCATGCCTGAATATTTCCTCATCAACACGGACCGTTCTCTTCACATCATCATGCCTGAATATTTCCTCCTCAACACGGACCGTTCTCTTCACATCATCATGCCTGAATATTTCCTCCTCAACACGGACCGTTTTCTTCACATCATCATGCCTGAATATTTCCTCCTCAACACGGACCATTCTCTTCATCTCTTTCTCCTTCTTTTCTTCCCTTCCTCCTCGTCTTCTCCCTTCATCTTCTTCAGATGTATTTATTATTTTTTGACATGCTAAAAAAAAGGAAAGGTGGGGATGGGTAGTGTGCCAATTTATTCGTCACCATTGATTTGTTTCTTTTTTGTTGTTGTCTTGACGACATATAGCTGGTCCTGTTAGACTTGGGGAGATGTAAATGGGGGAGGGAGCCTGACTTCTAAATCAGGCAGTGTGCTGACATGAGGCCTTTTGAAGAGCGCACATCACAACACTCCAGGGACCAACAGACGGGGAGCTCCCACAATGCAATACGGTGCGGCGGGGAAGCAGGCAGCGCTGTTTCCTTTCACCACCCACCCACCTCTTGCCCACCACCAGTCTCTGTCTCCTGCCCACCACCAGTCTCTGTCTCGTGCCCACCACCAGTCTCTGTCTCCTGCCCACCACCAGTCTCTGTCTCTGTCTTTGTCTCCTGCCCACCACCAGTCTCTGTCTCCTGCCCACCACCAGTCTCTGTCTCTATCTTTCTCTCCTGTCCACCACCAGTCTCTGTCTCTGTCTTTGTCTCCTGCCCACCACCAGTCTCTGTCTTTGTCTCCTGTCCACCACCAGTCTCTGTCTCTGTCTTTGTCTGTTGCCCACCACCAGTCTCTGTCTCCTGCCCACCACCAGTCTCTGTCTCGTGCCCACCACCAGTGTCTGTCTCTGTCTCTGTCTCCTGCCCACCACCAGTCTCTGTCTCTCTTTGTCTCCTGCCCACCACCAGTCTCTATCTCTGTCTCTGACTTCTGCCCACCATCAGTCTCTGTCTCTGTCTTTGTCTCCTGCCCACCACCAGTCTCTGTCTCCTGCCCACCACCAGTCTCTGTCTCTGTCTTTGTCTCCTGCCCACCACCAGTCTCTGTCTCTGTCTTTGTCTCCTGCCCACCACCAGTCTCTGTCTCTGTCTTTGTCTCCTGCCCACCACCAATCTCTGTCTCGTGCCCACCACCAGTCTCTGTCTCTGTCTTTGTCTCCTGCCCACCACCAGTCTCTGTCTCTGTCTTTGTCTCCTGCCCACCACCAGTCTCTGTCTCTATCTCCCTCTCCTGCCCATCACCTGTATCTGTCTCCATCTCTGTCTCCTGCCCACCACCAGTCTCTGTCTCTATCTCCCTCTCCTGCCCATCACCTGTATCTGTCTCCATCTCTGTCTCCTGCCCACCACCAGTCTCTGTCTCTATCTCCCTCTCCTGCCCATCACCTGTATCTGTCTCCATCTCTGTCTCCTGCCCACCACCAGTCTCTGTCTCTATCTCCCTCTCCTGCCCATCACCTGTATCTGTCTCCATCTCTGTCTCCTGCCCACCACCAGTCTCTGTCTCTATCTCCCTCTCCTGCCCATCACCTGTATCTGTCTCTATCTCCCTCTCCTGCCCATCACCTGTATCTGTCTCTATCTCCCTCTCCTGCCCACCACCAGTCTCTGTCTCTGTCTTTGTCTCCTGCCCACCACCAGTCTCTGTCTCCATCTCTGTCTCCTGCCCACCACCAGTCTCTGTCTCTATCTCCCTCTCCTGCCCATCACCTGTATCTGTCTCCATCTCTGTCTCCTGCCCATCACCTGTCTCTGTCTCCTGCCCAACACCAGTCTCAGAGGATGAAAACAGACCCAGGTTACACTGTGTCACAAACCTAGATCTGGTCTTATAGCCTGTGTTTGTGTGTTTGAGTGTTTGTGTGTGTGTGTGTGAGAGAGAGAGAGAGAGACAGAGAGAGAGAGAGAGAGAGAGAGAGAGAGAGAGAGACATACACATACACATACACATACACATACACATACACATACACACACAAAATATTCCTAGGTGGAATATACTTTTGGGTTTTTCTATGCAACAGTGTATACATTGAGGTTTAGTTCTATTTTGTCCCCCCTCCAGAGTTTAGGAAAGTTTAATGAAAGATATACTATTTTATTTCAAATTTAGGGAATTACTGCCCATATATTTAATATTAAACAAATATTATTTAATATTTATGAAATTATTAAAACATATTATAGTCTGAGAATAATGAAGAATTATGGAGTTTGTATACTTCCATCACTTTGTTATTCAATGGATGGACAATTAAAGGTCTGAGGTGTTTTTTGTTTTCCCTAATTTTTCTGGAGAAGTTTTGAAGCTTGGACAATACACACAATCCATTCCTCCTCCTTACCCCCTCTCTCCCCTCCCTCTCTCTCTACGTTCCTCTCACACACTTTTGCCTCGCCCCCTCTCTCCCTCTTTCCCTAGCTCTCTCCCTCTGTAAGCCATCCAACAGCCCTCCTGCCAAAGATGTGTGAACGTGGGCCAAACCAAACACAGGCATGGGGCCAGCCCGACGCGGCACGCATCCACTAATAGAGAGGGAGAGAGGAAGGGCTTCCAGACCCTAGCAGGACTCTTACAGGACATCAGACTTATTTACGCTGGATAATGGCTTAATGACAGACTAAATGACGTCCCGCAGTAAAAGCCAATGTCAGCAGATGAGCACCTCATTAGAAGATCCTATAGACCTGTTTTCTCCTCCCCTACGCCACTTCCTGTTCAGTTTAGCACCTTGATCTTTTATTGTGTTGTTGGAAAACATCTCTCAAGCAGGAGTCAATAGCAAATACAATTTGGTTCAGCAGCTCGGCAAATCTCTCTCTCTCTCTCTCTATAAAAATCACCACACAAACCAAAGCTTATAATGACAAGTTTCCATGTTGCCAAATGAATAAAAATCAATATTATTTTCGCTCTCTCTCTGTCTGTCTCCTTCCTCTTCCTCTCTCCCTCTTACAACTAAAACGATACGGAGTAAGAATTATGAGCTTTAATATTAATCTCATAAATGAAGTCGGATAACAATGAAAACCCAACAGTGGTGAAATGCATTCCTGGTTATTTATTTACACACAAACACGCAGGCATCCAATGAAGTGCATTTTCAATGCTTGGAGAGAGCAAATGACTGTGCTGTGATTGGTTTGATCTGTCACAATAGAGGAAGCTAGCTGTGTGAGAAGAAAAGTTTTGGTAAATCACCTGCTTTGGATAACAGGATGGTCCTGTCAGTCTGGACAGTGATTGGTCAATGTATCATGTATCCTTGGCAACACATCTGGGTTGAGACTACAGGGACTTTTGGAACTTCTTCTGTCTCTTTTCTGTGTGTGTGTGTATATGTACTGTATGTGTTTATTCACTTGTGTCTGTAGGTGTATCCATGTGTGTGTGCTTGTAAAGCCCAGATTGACATGCAACGTTTGACACAGCCTGTTTGGAAACCCATGATCGTTATTAGCCATCGTTTCTGCTTAATTGAATCAGGGGCTTAGCGTGGTGCGAGGCAGCGTCCGTGGATGACACACACTGTGGCATCCCCTCTCTCTCTCCGCTCTCTGTCCTCTCTCTCCCTATTATCTGTCCTCTCTCTCCCCTCTCATCTCCAAGCAGCAGCTGTTTCACAATGGGAGTGTGTCTCGTGGAAAACAAGATCATCACTCTCCCGTCTCTCTCTCACCGTCTCAGATTATTACTCCTTTACTGCTTCTTTAAGACTCCACCACTCACCGTCTCAGATCATTACTCCTTTACTGCTTCTTTAAGACTCCACCACTCACCGTCTCAGATTATTACTCCTTTACTGCTTCTTTAAGACTCCACCACTCACCGTCTCAGATTATTACTCCTTTACTGCTTCTTTAAGACTCCACCACTCACCGTCTCAGATCATTACTCCTTACTGCTTCTTTAAGACTCCACCACTCACCGTCTCAGATCATTACTCCTTTACTGCGTCTTTAAGACTCCACCACTCACCGTCTCAGATCATTACTCCTTTACTGCTTCTTTAAGACTCCACCACTCACCGTCTCAGATCATTACTCATTTACTGCTTCTTTAAGACTCCACCACTCACCGTCTCAGATCATTACTCCTTTACTGCTTCTTTAAGACTCCACCACTCACCGTCTTAGATCATTACTCCTTTACTGCTTCTTTAAGACTCCACCACTCACCGTCTCAGATCATTACTCCTTTACTGCTTCTTTAAGACTCCACCACTCACCGTCTCAGATCATTACTCCTTTACTGCTTCTTTAAGACTCCACCACTCACCGTCTCAGATCATTACTCCTTTACTGCTTCTTTAAGACTCCACCACTCACCGTCTCAGATCATTACTCCTTTACTGCTTCTTTAAGACTCCACCACTCACCGTCTCAGATCATTACTCCCTTACTGCTTCTTTAAGACTCCACCACTCACCGTCTCAGATCATTACTCCTTTACTGCTTCTTTAAGACTCCACCACTCACCGTCTCAGATCATTACTCCTTTACTGCTTCTTTAAGACTCCACCACTCACCGTCTCAGATCATTACCCCCTTACTGCTTCTTTAAGACTCCACCACTCACCGTCTCAGATCATTACCCCTTTACTGCTTCTTTAAGACTCCACCACTCACCGTCTCAGATCATTACTCCTTTACTGCTTCTTTAAGACTCCACCACTCACCGTCTCAGATCATTACTCCCTTACTGCTTCTTTAAGACTCCACCACTCACCGTCTCAGATCATTACTCCTTTACTACTTCTTTAAGACTCCACCACTCACCGTCTCAGATCATTACTCCTTTACTGCTTCTTTAAGACTCCACCACTCACCGTCTCAGATCATTACTCCCTTACTGCTTCTTTAAGACTCCACCACTCACCGTCTCAGATCATTACTCCTTTACTGCTTCTTTAAGACTCCACCACTCACCGTCTCAGATCATTACTCCCTTACTGCTTCTTTAAGACTCCACCACTCACCGTCTCAGATCATTACTCCCTTACTGCTTCTTTAAGACTCCACCACTCACCGTCTCAGATCATTACTCCTTTACTGCTTCTTTAAGACTCCACCACTCACCGTCTCAGATCATTACTCCCTTACTGCTTCTTTAAGACTCCACCACTCACCGTCTCAGATCATTACTCCCTTACTGCTTCTTTAAGACTCCACCACTCACCGTCTCAGATCATTACTCCTTTACTGCTTCTTTAAGACTCCACCACTCACCGTCTCAGATCATTACTCCCTTACTGCTTCTTTAAGACTCCACCACTCACCGTCTCAGATCATTACCCCTTACTGCTTCTTTAAGACTCCACCACTCACCGTCTCAGATCATTACTCCCTTACTGCTTCTTTAAGACTCCACCACTCACCGTCTCAGATCATTACTCCTTTACTGCTTCTTTAAGACTCCACCACTCACCGTCTCAGATCATTACTCCCTTACTGCTTCTTTAAGACTCCACCACTCACCGTCTCAGATCATTACTCCCTTACTGCTTCTTTAAGACTCCACCACTCACCGTCTCAGATCATTACTCCCTTACTGCTTCTTTAAGACTCCACCACTCACCGTCTCAGATCATTACTCCCTTACTGCTTCTTTAAGACTCCACCATGTCAGGATTTGGCCAGGGTTGTTCCGGGTTTTGGTCACTAGATGCCCCCATTGTGCTTTTTGACCTTATGTTTTTTCCCTTGTTCCCCATTATTATTTGCACATGTGCCTCGTTTCCCCTGATTGTATTTAAACCCTTAGTTTCCCTCAGTTCTGTGCTCTGTGTTTGTATGTTAGCACCCAGCCCTAGTGTTCTGTGTATTCTTGTCGATTCCGGTGGATGCTCTTGTGGAATTCTGTTTTTGTTTTTGAGTACCTCTTGAGGCTTTTTGTGCTATTCCTACCACCTTTTGGATTTGCCATTTTTTGTATTGAAGGACTTCTCCTTTTTACTTTATTAAATACACCGTCTTAAGTACTGCTGTGTCTGCCTCAACTTCTGGGTTCTGCTGACTATTCGTGGCTCAGTTGGTTAAGTGACTGTTTCTCACTCCGGAGACCCAGGTTCGTAACCGGGTCCTGACAGAAACACAGAGGCAAAAATGAACCCAGAGGCAGCCAGTTCCCAGGACCATTTTGCCATGCTGTCCCACCACCAGGAGACTGTCCAACGCCACGAAGCCGCCCTGGTTCAGCAAGAGGCCTTAATGGCTAGACATTCTCATCTTCTGTCGGAGATGCTGACTTCCATTAAGCAAATATCTGATCGTCTTACCCCGGCAACAGTTCTGGTCCCAGTACCTCAGATTCACGTACCCATGGCAGTTAACCCCCTGGCTGAACCTCGTCTTCCACCTCCCCAACGGTTCTCAGGTGATCCAGGTGCTTGTAAAGAGTTTCTCACCCAATGTTCTCTCTCCTTTGAGCTACAACCCTCGTCGTTTCCCACCGACCGGTCTAAGATCGCTTATATCATCACCCTGCTGTCGGAAAAAGCCCTGGCCTGGGCTACTGCTGTGTGGGATGCCCATAGTTCCTGCTGTGCCAGCTACTCTGCCTTTGCTGAGGAATTCAAACGAGTGTTTCAAGGCCCAAGCAGTGGTTCTGACTCAGCCAAACAGCTCCTGACTCTCCACCAAGGTTGGCGCAGCGTGACGGACTATGCCATCCAGTTCCGCACGGTGGCAGCAGCAAGTGGCTGGAACAACGAGGCGCTCACGGTGTGCTTTCTGAAAGGCCTTTCCGACACTATCCAAGATGAACTGGCCACTCGGGAACCACCGGACACTGCTGTGTCTGCCTCATCTTCTGGGTTCTGCTGACTATTCGTGGCTCAGTTGGTTAAGTGACTGTTTCTTACTCCGGAGACCCAGGTTCGTAACCGGGTCCTGACACACCACTCACCGTCTCAGATCATTACTCCTTACTGCTTCTTTAAGACTCCACCACTCACCATTTCTTCTCATTATACTGGAGGAACTTTTCTCTCTTTGGGGAACTGGAGTTTTATTCTTTATATTCTGCATATGGCAGTAGAGTGAGAATTGTCTGTACGTCTGTCTGTCTGTAAACTCTCCTTCCAGACTCACATTAAGCATCTTCAATGCAAAATTAAATCTAGAATCAGCTTCCTATTTTGCAACAAACATCCTTCACTCATGCTGCCAAACACACCCTCGTAAAACTGACTATCCTACCGGTCCTTGACTTATGTCATTTACAAAATAGCCTTCAACACTCTACTCAGCAAATTGGATGTAGTCTATCACAGTGCCATCCGTTTTGTCACCAAAGCACTATGCTCGCGTTGGCTGGCCCTAAGCCACGTTAGAAAGGATGACCTACACATACTGACCAGCTCATATTATAGCATGCTACTGTATACGGCAGACCAATCCCAACTCATCTCTTGACATGGGGGGCAGCAGGGTAGCCTAGTGGTTAGAGTGGTGGACTAGTAACCGAAAGGTTGCAAGTTCAAATCCCCGAGCTGACAAGGTACAAATCTGTCATTTTGCCCCTGAACAGGCAGTTAACCCACTGTTCCGAGGCCGTCATTGAAAATAAGAATTTGTTCTTAACTGACTTGCCTAGTAAAATAAAGGTAAAATAAAAATAAAATAAAATGTCCAGCCCACTCATTATCTCAGCCAATCGTGGCTAGCGGAAAGGTTGCTGACATTTTCTGTGGCTAAACCAACTAGGCCCGTAATTTAACAATTGTTTTCATATTTACAGATGGCATACAAGGGTGTTTTTAAGGCACATGAATGTTCACATGTTCCAGAAGGCATTTCTGCCCCCCAAAAAGTTTCCATTCAAACGGTTCTCCTGTGAAGTAGTGACGTGTGACATACACCTAGTTTTCTGAAACCAGTCCCATGTGTTTGTAGCAGTATGTTCAGAATGTGGTGTGTGTGTGTGTGTGTATTTATGTATTGTCGTCCACACTCATGCACAACCACAGCACCCCAGTGAGAGAGTTTGAGTGAGAGAGTCTGAGAGAGAGAGAGAGAGAGAGTGAGAGAGAGAGTGTGTGAAAGAGAGAGAGAGTGAGAGAGGGAGTGAGAGAGGGTGTGAGAGAGGGTGTGAGAGAGAGTGTGAGAGAGTGTGTGAGAGAGTGTGTGAGATAGACAGTGTGTGTGTGTGTGTGTGTGTGTGTGTGTGTGTGTGTGTGTGTGTGTGTGTGTGTGTGTGTGTGTGTGTGTGTGTGTGTGTGTGTGTGTGAGAGAGAGACACGGCTGAAGCAGTGACACAGGTTTTTTCATATGGAAATGTGAAATAAGGGGGTGATTAAATAGAGTTGTATATTAAAGTACAGCTGACATTAGAATTAGCATAATGTGCTCTGGCCTCGGGCTGCATACTTTATTTGCCATCTGTGTCGGACTCCTTCCCCCTGGGAGGATTCACACTGAAAACTCCTCAATAAACTCACGGCCCACTCCACTCCATCCCTCCGTCCCTCCATCAGAGGGCACTAATACCTTCCCAGGGAGTGGATCCCGGCCAGGGGAGGACAGTCATTCCCGCTTAATTGTGGGGCAGAAATTAATTACATTTATTGACCTTCAGACCCCAATGAAATGTTTTGTGTGCTGAAGAAGTTCAGCCAGTACAGTAGAGTGGAGCGAGAGAGAAGGGAGCGAAAGAGAGAAGAGAGAGGGAAATTGAGAGGGCAAAGAGGGGCAGGTGTAAGAAATCGAGACCCTGGTTGATTTCCAGTGTTTCCTTTATGTAGCACTAGGGCTTTGAAAAGAACTCGGCCATAAAATAAGAGAGGGGAAATATGGCTGGGTGGAATAATGTGTGTGTTTGTGTATTATGGGGGGATGAGGAAGCTACAGGGGATTGTTTGTGGCTATGAGCGTGTGTGTGTGGGGGGAGTGGGGCAGCAGGCCCTTAATGTGTAGCCTGAAGGGGGGTCATTGTGTGTGTGTGTGTGTGTCCACTATAATTAAGTCAAAGGATTTACAGGGCCAGGGCTAGAGCAGTCATGCTTCAGTACTGAGGTGAGCAGCTGTTCCTTGTCCTTAACAGACGAGACACACACACATACACTGTACACACGTCAGACAGCCACGCATAAACATCTCCTTACATCCCCACTCAACGCAGGGGAAATGCTTTTACACCAGACCTTTCCAATGCAGCCCTACTAAGTGCCATGCGTGAAGATGTGGTTTAAACGTTTTTTTTTTGTGCAGACAGATTGATTGAGTCATTCTTTGAGCTGACATCACAGATAGCAATAATTGATTGGTGCAAATGTTAGAAGTGTTAAAGAGAAATTAGCAGTTTTTTATTTTATAAAGCGTTGGACATTACGGTGTAGTAATAAGGTTTAAAAGGCGATTTCAGAAATCTTGGAGATGTATTTAGAGCAATGTGGCTTTATCGTAGTGTCATATTTATTGATCAGGTTTATAGATCCCCTCACTTTTATCAGCCCTGAAATATAACCATGCCAGTTAGTATTTACTAATCTGCACATGATTCACAATTTTACATAAATGAAATTATACCAGTGCAATTATCATTTTTAAATTAATAATATGAACAATTTATTATGTATTTATTATTATTAAAGATAGAAATAAGCTGCTCTAGAACATTTTATTTCAACAGAATGAATTGACTGTTTTTGCAAATCCCTCGTGAAGTATCAAGAGGAGTTGTTGTTCTTCAAATAATAACAAGATGGTCTAATCATATTTCACTGACCTGAATAAACCTTCTGTTCTGGGTTGAACATCTGTCTTACATCTGCATTGTGACCTACATATCATCGGAGGCCATGCAGACGGTCATGTCTAGATGGGATCCAGCTTATGTCAATTTGTTATTTTTTTATTTAACCCTAACTCCTTTTCTAACCGTAACCTAATTCTCCTAACTTGCTTTGTCAGTTCTCCTAAACCTGCATGTCAGTTCTCCTAACCTGCTTCGTCAGTTCTCCTAAACCTGCTATGAAAAGCTGTGTTCTTTCCAGCAAATACCCATGCAGACACACTGTGTGTTCACTATCCTTCTCCCTATACAGACTTTCTCTGGAGCTCTCTACTCTGTGGACCAATGACAGTGTCTGAGGTGGAGTTGGGATATGCAACAAACACATTTCCACTTCACACAAATATATGAAATGGGATAAATATAAACACCCACCAAATATGTTATTTATGATTCTTGAGCCTCTGTGTATAGAGTATAGACATACTTAATGTACACACACACAGGCACACATCTCTGAATCTAATCCTTAACAATTACAGAAGCGTTATATTTTCATCTGTACTCTAAATAGAAGCATTAGGTAAAAACACAAAGCTTTCGTTTAATAAATAAATTAATCTAGTTTCCAAGAGCACAATTAAATTTTCACACTTTATATGTGTGTGTGTGTTTTACACAAATCCCCATAGGAACGTGGCAGTCTGTGTTTAACATTCATTTTCACTGTATGTGCTGGATATTATGCTTGTTTGTGTCGCTGCGGTAATGATTCCCATTGGCATTACCCACCGGCATGTGTAACACAGGGGCTGGGTCATCAATTACTTATCTACTGTTAAAGGTACACCGCTATGCCAAGCACCACAGCCTAGAACCTGTCTGTCTGTCTGTCTGTCTGTCTGTCTGTCTGTCTGTCTGTCTGTCTGTCTGTCTGTCTGTCTGTCTGTCTCCCCCTGCCTCACCCTCTTCTGTCTGTCTGTCTGTCTGTCTGTCTGTCTGTCTGTCTGTCTGTCTGTCTGTCTGTCTGTCTGTCTGTCTGTCTGTCTGATTTCAATTTGCTTTATTGGCATGAGGTAACAATGTACATATTGCCAAACCTTACTTTGGAGATTTACAATATTAACACAATTAAAATAATAATAAACCTTGTCAACGGGATGACAGTAACAACAATAATCAAGTGTCAAAATAACTATACATTGAACAATAACAATAAGCGTAGAGCATAGAAAACATGTGCAGGTTGGTCGGTCTGTCAGACACTGTGTGAACTCAGCTCCAGGACCAGCTGGATGAGGGGACTTTTTCTTTGCTCAGCTCTTGGCATTGCAGGGCATGATGATGGTATGAGAGGGGGTCACTGTATTTTTTGGCATTGTTTGTAGTTTCTCTCTCTCTCTGTCTCTCTCTCTCTCTGTCTCTCTCTGTCTCTGTCTCTCTCTGTCTCTCTCTGTCTCTCTCTCTCTCTGTCTCTCTCTCTCTCTCTCTCTCTCTCTCTCTCTCTCTCTCTGTCTCTCTGTCTCTCTCTCTCTCTCTCTCTCTCTGTCTCTCTCTGTCTCTCTCTGTCTCTCTCTGTCTCTCTCTGTCTCTCTCTGTCTCTCTGTCAGTCTAGATTGCTGGATTGATTGCAGCCATAGCTCTGTTTACACTTTCCAATCCCTATTGATCTGAGAGGAATCAGTGAGGGAAACAGGACAGAGCAGTTTCTGGTTTTAGTTCCTAAGATACAGTATATGCTTTGATAGATAGTCTGTCTGCCTGTGCAGGTTGAATTGTTAGATTTGTTTCCTGGCTTTGTGGGTGGAACTGCCTCATGAAGGAATGTGAACTTGGGAGGTTTTAGTTATACTCTAGTGTCAATGGTGACAGAGTCAGTATTTGATCCCGCCGTCTAAATGTGTGTGGCGAGTCATTAAGTGCCTCTTCATTTGCAAAGTTGAACATCCACACAGAGAGAAAAGGAGTTATACATTTCTTGTTATTTTTTTTATAGTACTCAACCTTTATTTATACAGGAAGTCTTGTTGAGGTCAGAAGACCTCTATTACGAGGTCTGAAGTGTTTTCAGCTATAATGTATTCCATTTGTGTGTCTAGAATGACACAAAGCACCCAGTGGATGTCAGTTAAATACCAAATAACAACCCCAAGACAGGTAATAATGTATCGCTCCGTTTCAATCTCTCCATCCGCATTCTCCCTGTTTATCAGCAGTCATTTATCTTCATACACCACCAGAGCCTTTATTTTACTCTCCCCTTTCCTCTCGTTTTTGATTTGTTCCCTCGAGGCACGAGGCCTTTATTTGTAAGAAAGTGAGTCCCTTAAATCTTTAAGTTGTACTTTTCTCAGCATAGAGCCATATTACTTTGCTGTCTCTGTGATTATTAAAGTCCCTCTGCTTGGAGGGCTGGATTTTAAAGACACACACACACACACACACACACACACACACACACACACACACACACACACACACACACACACCAGAACACACACACACACACACAAACCAGAACACACACACACACACCAAAACACACACACACACCAAAACACACATGCATGGTGTAATCATTTTGAGATTTGTAAGTAAGAGAGATGAAAGAGCACTTAAACTGGTGTGTACAGTGGTCCCACCGCGTCGGCCAATCCGCAGTGACTATGGAAATGCACTTGTCAAAAGCCTGATAAATATGTCCCTGTTATGTTGCAACATGATGTGTAAAGACTATTTCAGCTACTGGAGGTATTAGGCGAATATGGATAACAAAAGTCTGTCTGATGGCCCTCTGATGGCCCTCTGATGGCCCTCTCTCTGCAGAGTTCCTCTCGTTGTATAAATCAACACATGACCATGACCACTAAAAATCTCAATATTATTCCTCAGATAGATGTGAAGTTACTGTCATTGAATTCATTGAAAAATATTTTGTTTTGAAGAACATGTTTTAATTATTTTCTTTCTTGTATGTGTTTCTCCTGTGTTGCAGGAGGCCGGGACGAGCCTTCAAGCTACATCTGCACCACGTGTAAGCAGCCCTTTCCCAGTGCCTGGTTCCTCCTGCAGCACGCCCAGAACAGCCATGGCATCCGCATCTACCTGGAGTCCAACCCCTCCAGCTCGTCGCTTACACCCCGCATCACCATCCCCGGACTGCCCATGGGCCAGGACTCCATCCCCCAGTCCCCCCTCGCCAACTTTCTGGGAGAGAACAACCCCTTTCACCTGTTGGGGATGACTGGGCCCCTGCTCCGGGAGCCCCCACAAGGCTTCATGGAGAACCGTGGAGGCCTCCCCAACACGCCGCCCTTTGTCAGCCCCTCACCCCGCCACCACCTGGACCCCCACCGGCTGGAACGCCTTAGTGCCGAGGAAATGGGGCTCATCTCCCAGCACCCCAGTGCCTTTGAGAGGGTGATGCGGCTGACGCCCATGGCCATCGAGGCCCAATCCATGGACTTTTCCAGGCGGCTCAGGGAGCTGGCGGGGAGCAATAACGTGGCCACACCTCCTCTTTCGCCCAGCCGGGCCAACCCTATGCACCGCCTGCTCAACCCCAACCCCTTCCAGCCAAGCCCCAAGTCACCCTTTCTCAGCTCCCCGCCCCTGCCGGCCATGCCCCCCAACAGCACCACCCCGCCCCAGACACAGGCCAAGAGCAAGTCATGTGAGTTCTGCGGGAAGAGCTTCAAGTTCCAGAGTAACCTGGTGGTCCACCGGCGGAGCCACACCGGGGAGAAGCCCTATAAGTGTCAGCTGTGTGACCATGCCTGCTCCCAGGCCAGCAAGCTGAAGAGGCACATGAAGACACACATGCACAAATCTGGCTCCATGACAGGGAGGTCTGACGATGGGCTTTCCACTACAAGCTCCCCCGAGCCGGGCACCAGCGAAGTGACTGGAGAAGGCATGAAGAACAGAGAGGGAGACTTCAGGGGTGAGGGTGAAGAGGAGGAAGAGGAAGAGGATGAAGAGGAGATGGAGAACGAGAGCAGGCCAGAGTCAAACTTCAGCATGGACAACATGGAGTTCTACCGTAACCGTGAAAACGGCTCCAAGCCGCCGCCAGACGAGAAGAACTCTCTCTCTCTGGGTAAGATGGTGGAGAATGTGGGCCTGAACACTATACAGCAGTACAATAACTTGATAGTCGACAATCGTAAAAATCGGATGCCCTTCTCTAAGAAGGGGTCCGATGGGCAGCGGGACACTGGGGATGAGGACTCTGTGGTGGGAGAGATGGAGAGGGAGCACCATCACCACCAGATGGAAAGGGATCACCAAAGGCCCACGGTCAACGGCAGGAACTGTGGCTCCGGCAACTCTTTCTCAAGCCTTTTCCCCCGCAAACCCACACCCATCACCAGCCCCAGCCTGTCCAACTCCTCCAACAAGAGGATCAAGATTGAGAAGGATCTGGACATGCCCCCAGCACCAATCATCCCCTCTGAGAACGTCTACTCTCAGTGGCTGGTGGGTTATGCCGCCTCACGACACTTCATCAAAGACCCTTTCCTGGGCTTCACCGACTCCAGACAATCTCCCTTCGGCACATCCTCTGAGCACTCATCTGAGAACGGCAGCCTGCGCTTCTCCACGCCTCCTGGGGACCTCCTGGATGGCGGCCTGTCGGGGCGCAGCGGTACAGCCAGCGGGGGTAGCACCCCTCACCTGGGGGGCATGGGATCCGGCCGGCCCGGCTCCAAGGAGAGCCGACGGAGCGACACCTGCGAGTACTGCGGCAAGGTGTTCAAGAACTGCAGCAACTTGACAGTGCACCGGCGCAGCCACACGGGAGAGAGGCCCTACAAGTGCGAGCTGTGCAACTACGCCTGCGCCCAGAGCTCCAAGCTCACACGCCACATGAAGACCCACGGGCAGATGGGTAAGGAAGTGTACCGCTGTGACATTTGCCAAATGCCCTTCAGTGTGTACAGCACTCTCGAGAAACACATGAAAAAGTGGCATGGGGAACATTTGATGACCAACGAGGTCAAAATTGAAGCGAGAGAAGCTAAGCCAGATTTTCCTATTTTGCCTCTTTCGCCACAACCTTGAAAAACAAACAAATACAAAAAGGGGTAGCTGGATACTCTTTTTCTTAAATATCGCATTTTGGGTTAATTTTATGTGTTTGCCTAAGAAACTGCTAACTGAGAAAAACAATTAAACAAACAAACAGATATTAACAGCACCAATTAAAGCCGGTCTAAACTGCCTCATTTGGCTAAAGATCCTTTTTAACAGTTGATCAGAGGATTAATTAAATTATACCATTTTTGGAGCCTTTAACTGTGCAATAATTTCTGTATTTATTGGATTTTGTAATATTTTGGCATGTACAGGTACTATTTTATTTTGTCATTTTTACATTTGTTTTACTTTTTATTTTAATTGCTGGGATTTTATTTCATTTTTTAAAAACCCAGAGGATATCCTGAGATTTCTTTTTAGCAGACAGAAAAAAAAACTGCTTATAGAAACTTGTATATTTAAACTACACATGTAATTTCCTGAAGAGAAGCCCGAATTTAATCTTAAAAAATGTTTTAAGCATAACTGAGGAAGCTATTTT
Organism: Oncorhynchus masou masou; assembly: GCF_036934945.1. Lineage (NCBI taxonomy): Eukaryota > Metazoa > Chordata > Actinopteri > Salmoniformes > Salmonidae > Oncorhynchus > Oncorhynchus masou. Next base: position 16,482,022 of record NC_088243.1, on the reverse strand, counting down.
TTATTTGTTATACATGATAGGATATACATTCGCGGACAACAATCCTTTGGCATTGTAGCATGAACTGACTTTTAACATGTTAATCTAATTGGATATGTAGCACTGAATGTCATTTATGACAGTAAATCTAAAGAGGATCCGGAGGTTTCACAAACCCTGCCTTCTCATCCATTAAAAACAAAGAAGAAGACGAAGCAGAAGAACACAAAGGCAGCTGCTTACTGGTACCTAGTACCCACCCCTGACAGACAACGCTAGAGAAACAGAGACTGTGTATTTCTATAGAATCCCCTCATACTATTCTCACACTGCATCTAAACTAGCTCCTCCTAAACTCACCCTAACCCATCCTACTAAACATAACAGAAATGCTATAACAATGCACATACTGATGTTTTCTATCTTTTATCACACAGTTGTAGGATGGCTAAACCGTCGGGCTAAACTGCGGAGCTTTATAGCCAGAGAGAGCAGGGAGATCTTAGGGTGAGCTATAGGGGTCTCTTCCCTCTTCTTCATGATGTCATTCACCTCTTCATTATCATTCCACGGATGAGTTTAACACAATCGCCCGTGCCCTTAGATTATTGCATATATTACACTCTCCTCCCAATTCCCGTCCCTCGTCTCTGATGCACACTGTGTCTCACTCCTCTGCCAGCTGACTATTACAACTTCCAGCACTATTACAAACTCCCTATCGGACACTGGGCACAGAGTAGCATTACAGACAGCCTCATCACCCTCAGTCTCACTCAGTCATTTCAAACTGCTAGGTATTGACACATTCTGTAGGCAAGGTGTATCTCCTTAAACTCTGCTTTCTCTGTTTTGATCACCATTCATATTTAATGTTTCTCTGGTGGTGGTTTAGGAAGGGACTGGGTGGTGGTTTAGGAAGGGGCTGGGTGGTGGTTTAGGAAGGGACTGGGTGGTGGTTTAGGAAGGGGCTGGGTGGTGGTTTAGGAAGGGACTGGGTAGTGGTTTAGGAAGGGGCTGGGTGGTGGATTAGGAAGGGACTGGGTGGTGGATTAGGAAGGGACTGGGTAGTGGTTTAGGAAGGGGCTGGGTGGTGGATTAGGAAGGGGCTGGGTGGTGGTTTAGGAAGGGGCTGGGTGGTGGTTTAGGAAGGGGCTGGGTGGTGGTTTAGGAAGGGACTGGGTGGTGGTTTAGGAAGGGGCTGGGTGGTGGTTTAGGAAGGGGCTGGGTGGTGGTTTAGGAAGGGGCTGGGTGGTGGTTTAGGAAGGGGCTGGGTGGTGGATTAGGAAGGGACTGGGTGGTGGTTTAGGAAGGGGCTGGGTGGTGGTTTAGGAAGGGGCTGGGTGGTGGTTTAGGAAGGGGCTGGGTGGTGGTTTAGGAAGGGACTGGGTGGCGGTTTAGGAAGGGGCTGGGTGGTGGTTTAGGAAGGGACTGGGTGGTGGATTAGGAAAGGCTGGGTGGTAGTTTAGGAAGGGACTGGGTGGTGGTTTAGGAAGGGGCTGGGTGGTGGATTAGGAAGGGACTGGGTGGTGGTTTAGGAAGGGGCTGGGTGGTGGTTTAGGAAGGGGCTGGGTGGTGGTTTACGAATGGGGCTGGGTGGTGGTTTAGGAAGGGGCTGGGTGGTGGTTTAGGAAGGGGGTGGGTGGTGGTTTAGGAAAGGACTGGGTGGTGGTTTAGGAAGGGACTGTGTGGTGGTTTAGGAAGGGGCTGGGTGGTGGATTAGGAAGGGGCTGGGTGGTGGTTTAGGAAGGGGCTGGGTGGTGGATTAGGAAGGGGCTGGGTGGTGGATTAGGAAGGGGCTGGGTGGTGGATTAGGAAGGGGCTGGGTGGTGGTTTAGGAAAGGGCTGGGTGGTGGTTTAGGAAGGGGCTGGGTGGTGGATTAGGAAGGGGCTGGGTGGTGGATTAGGAAGGGACTGGGTGGTGGATTAGGAAGGGGCTGGGTGGTGGATTAGGAAGGGACTGGGTGGTGGTTTAGGAAGGGGCTGGGTGGTGGTTTAGGAAGGGGCTGGGTGGTGGTTTAGGAAAGGGCTGGGTGGTGGTAGTAGTCACTACCAAAGCGGTCACCACCTCTTTAACCAGATGAGAATTACGTACCTTAAAATGTAATTCTATATTATTATTAACTCTACATACATTCAGTAACAATGTTTTATGATATCACTGCCCTATGCATTTTTTCTATAAATATCTATACATTTTGACAAAATGAATTTATACCTGTATAGTAACAAGTTTGATTGTATAGAGTGCTAAAGTCAAAGTGTTTATTATGTTGTACTTTTCTTCTGGTTAAAATGGTCTTGTCCGCTGCGAGACAGAACCAGTGACTGTTACTTAGTGATATGCAGACCAGTAAACTGCACAGTTATAGATACATACAGTGTCTGTAGAAGTCTGTTGAGCTTGTGCCCAAATAGTAAGACAATTTTTTCTTTCTTTCCTCATTCAGGGCTCCCTGTGATGTGTAGTTGAACGCATTCTGAAAGAAGTAGCAACTCTGACACACACAGAATGCACAGCTGAGTGAGCTTTTTAGGAAAGATTTTTCGGTCTTCAGCAAGCACCAACCTTTGCCCAAATCAGCACTCCTTGTTATTTTGAATAATGTACCCCTGTCCTACCCCCCCCCCCCCCCTTGTTCAAACCCCCTCAAGTTGACCTTTGACATCCACGCAAAAATGTTTTTTTTTTAGTTAAAAATCCGTCATTGAGAAAAAAAGAAGAGAAAAACACAAACGTATCTTTGCAGTTGACCCGTACTATGATTTGTCAATCATTGTTTTACACACAAAGAGAAAAAGAAAATGGAAAATACGGCGTCTGAGCAAGAAATGACTTTGACTGGATTTCCTCGGCCTGCGTGAAGGGCTCTATAGTTTGGGATCAGCTGATATTGAAGTGCCAGCGTTGCTATAAGCTTGGCTTTCCCAATACTGGCACTATAAAAATGAAAATGAATTTATTGGGACACTTTTTGTACTGCCATTCAATTTGACATGAGTGTGCCTTGAACACTGATCTTCCTATTCACCGTCTCTCAAGACAAATGCGACACTTTTGTGAAGCAAAGGATTTGAACAAAATGAAAACAATGTATCAAATTTATGTGTCAACTTAGTTTCTAATTTGCTTATGAAATTCCAATAGAATATCAGAGATATTACTTCTAAAAAATAAAAACAAAGCTGCATTTAGGTTAGGAGTAGCCAGCACAAAAATGACGTGTCTGTGTCTGTATATATGTATGCATATGTACATAGAAATGCATAAACCTATATAGATATATATCAAATTCTTCAAATCAGGACAAGACTGTATCCCTAGAAACATGGTCCGAGTGGATTGTTATACCACACAGTAGTCAAGGAAGAGACTGGACTAAAAATCAGGAACTGCAGAAACAAAAAAAGAATTTAGTGCACTCTGTCTTAAAATACGTTTACAGTATTGAAACAAGTACATGGGTAAAATAATATTTGTGTGTATGTGTGTTTTAAACCAGTATTTCTTTTCTTCAAGTTTGCTTATACAGTTTCTCTGAATGCCATGGTGGCGATGTGTATATTGTTTTTTGGTGACGGGGTTTTAGTATATATATATATATGAATATATATGAATATATATGACATTTTCTTGTTTACTGTAAAAGTATACCAGTATTTGTAATATTGGAGAATGCCTGGGCATTTTACAAAAATATAAAAAAAGTTATTGTTTCTTTATTTTTATTTTGGAGTACAATTTAAATGGTGGGTCTTTTAAAAATGTTTTTGTCACTGTAACTGTAAAAGTCTTCAGTTTTAGTAACTTCTCCTTTTGCTGCCTTGGTGTAATAAAATGAAAATAAATGAAATAAAAAGTGAACTGGTAACCAACTTGGATGGGGGGGGGGGGGAGCTGCATCATGTCTGAATTTCCCTTCGTAGAAACTATGGAACATTGTTATTGCTTTGCAGTAAAATACTGACATGTCTCTATGTTCTGCTTCTGGAATGAATGCTCTTCATGGCTGGTCTGAAATACATGTGTAGGCACTTGCTGTCTTTCTACAGAAGCTTGTGTTTTTTAACCCGTATGTGCATCCTTTGTGAAAAGGGTACTTTAAGTACCTGTATGTCATTCTCTTATTTGGGGGAGGGGGACAACATTGCAACTTCAAGATAAAACTCACAGGCTGCCACCATTTATTTGATTTCATTTGGCAGGATAAAATAGTGCAAAAAACCCATGATGAATTTGCATTGTTGACATGAACCTTATTGTACAGAAGGGAAATAAAAAGGTTGTTTGACCTTTTAGCAACAAAAATACACAAGTAGATGTTTTTGTTTACTATTCTGTTGGTTGTACATATCTTTAGTTTTTTTATTTAGATTTGAACATTTCTATGTGTTCTAACTGGCACTGGCAGTGAATCTCTCTTTAGGGTCATCTAGCTGCCCTTTGACCCTTGACCTTTGGTGACCTGTGTGTCAGTTGTACGGGAACCTGACCTGCCAACCCATAGACTTCACAGCATGAGAAGAATGGAGAACATATACAAGCATGATGTGGTAGAGACGCAGGCAGACAGGTCTGGCCACCAGTCAGAGAAAGGACATGGATTGTGTGTAGAAAAAGATACACACATTGGAGAAAAAAATGGTAAAGTCTCTTATGAGGTGCAGGGAGATTATATATCTGGATACCTTAGTTAGACATCGTCTCACAGAACCATGTAGTGTACACAGAGCAGCCGAGGCTGGCTGGATACAATCAAAGCTACAAGCTGCATTCGCCTCAAACCAGAAGCTACAATTACAGGCAGTTAGTAGCTACCGTACCTGACCACAATCATATGGTCAACTATCAATCAGTCAGAACCAGGGTGTTTATATGAAAGCTGCTCACTTAGATGTACAGAACTGTCCTCCAACTGTTTAGCAGCACAGAACACCCATATCTGTGTTTTATCTTCTTTTTACGATTTTATGTTTCCCTTAAAATATTGGTGCTTTGATATGTGTTAAGAGCTATTCCGTGTTGGCTGCACTGTTTATCCGCCCCTGGGCACCGTAGACAGAACACCAAGCAGAGCAAGGCTAAGCTAGGTGGTTGATGGTGTTCACTTTGTGTATAGACATATTCATGGAACACTGCCCAATCTGTGGGTATATTCATGTAGTTTTCCTTCGAAGGTGCAGGTGTATTGGGCCAGTAGTCCCTCTACATGAGAGACCGGGTTGATGTTAGTACGCCGGTCCTGAATTAGGAAATAAAAATACAAAGTGCTTTGCTGCTTTCCACTCTTTAGGTTTGACATTCAATCATTTTACTATTTCATTTCAGATTTTTTTAATGTTTGTATTTAAATAATAACACAGGGTTGGGATAAAGAAATCTGTAATTTTTTATATGTAATAATGTTCGAATACAAAGGGAAGTGGTCCGGGTCTGGACATACAGGGGGAGGGCTGGGGGCTTTGAGTAGGGATGTTATGCTGTGTGTGATGTCACTTTATTTAAATACATGAACTGATTGTTTAGGCTGCAATTGGCTGTGTTGTCTGTGATGTCACTGAGGTGAGGACAGCGTTCCGTCGTTCTCAGGCCTGATGAGTCCAATGCCATTGGTTCGTTACAGTAAACATGACATTCAGACATCACTTGGCCTGTCTCTGCGCTCTTTATTTGAAATACATCCGAAAGATGCATGTTCACCACATTATGCAACAGGATCAAACAAACACACACACACACACACACACACACACACACACACACACACACACACACACACACACACACACACACACACACACACACACACACACACACACACACACACACACACACACACACACATTTTTAAGTCATGGAACTTCTGAAATGTAGAAATTGATGAGTACATAGAAAAGAAAACATCTGACAATAAACTTACAAAATAACATATTTCACTCTTCCTTCCATGTGCATTAAACTAATCCAATGCCATCACACTTATTTCGTCTTTTCAACCAAAACCACTTCTAAAATCAACTTCAGGATATACATTAATGCCTGGGTATATGAAGGCATCCTTGGTGGCACATTTCCTGCACTGCAGACTCTGATCCCTGTCACTCAATCTGCTCCCCACTGGCTGGTTGGACGTAGAGGGGTTGAAGAAGGGATCTGCTCCCCGCTGGCTGGTTGGACGTAGAGGGGTTGAAGAAGGGATCTGCTCCCCGCTGGCTGGTTGGACGTAGAGGGGTTGAAGAAGGGATCTGCTCCCCGCTGGCTGGTTGGACGTAGAGGGGTTAAAGAAGGGATCTGCTCCCCGCTGGCTGGTTGGATGTAGAGGGGTTGAAGAAGGGATCTGCTCCCCGCTGGCTGGTTGGACGTAGAGGGGTTGAAGAAGGGATCTGCTCCCCGCTGGCTGGTTGGACGTAGAGGGGTTGAAGAAGGGATCTGTTCCCCGCTGGCTGGTTGGACGTAGAGGGGTTGAAGAAGGGATCTGCTCCCCGCTGGCTGGTTGGACGTAGAGGGGTTGAAGAAGGGATCTGCTCCCCGCTGGCTGGTTGGACGTAGAGGGGTTGAAGAAGGGATCTGTTCACCGCTGGCTGGTTGGACGTAGAGGGGTTGAAGAAGGGATCTGTTCCCCGCTGGCTGGTTGGATGTAGAGGGGTTTGAAGAAGGCATCTGCTCCCCGCTGGCTGGTTGGATGTAGAGGGGTTGAAGAAGGGATCTGCTCCCCGTTGGCTGGTTGGATGTAGAGGGGTTGAAGAAGGGATCTGCTCCCCACTGGCTGGTTGGATGTAGAGGGGTTGAAGAAGGGATCTGCTCCCCGCTGGCTGATTGGATGTAGAGGGGTTGAAGAAGGGATCTGCACCCCGCTGGCTGGTTGGATGTAGAGGGGTTGAAGAAGGCATCTGCTCCCCACTGGCTGGTTGGATGTAGAGGGGTTGAAGAAGGCATCTGCTCCCCGCTGGCTGGTGGGATGTAGAGGGGTTGAAGAAGGCATCTGCTCCCCGCTGGCTGGTTGGATGTAGAGCGGTTGAAGAAGGGAGCAGGATGTTCTACAGTACTGGTACAGTCCACCTCTTGGGGTCCTACAGAGGCTGTCTAAGCTGACTGACGGGCTGGCTCTGCGGGTGCCTGATCTGAGCAGGGCTGTTGAGTTTGACTTATCTCCTATCATCATGATATTCTACATGCCGCTCATACCAACACACCCTGGAATACTAACACACACTCATATAAACTCACTATCAACACACACACTCATATGAACCCACACTTATTTAACATTTATCTCAATTGCTTTGGCTCATTTTTTGAAACAATCTTTAAAATGTAAGTGCAATTGTTACAATTGTTGTATTGGACATCACAACATGTCTGCAAAATGTAATAACTCAAAACATTTAATTTATGCTTCAAGACCTAGTTATTGTGACAGTAAATTGGCCAATGCCACCAAAATGAAAAGTTTTTTTGTCATCATGTGAGCCGTACTGGTCAAAATGTTTGTTGTAAAAATGTCAGTTTTGTTCTACTTCTTTGTTGACACTGACTGCTTACTGAACTATACCAGAAGGTCAGTTTGTCTAGTCGAATGCTATTGGGTATCACACTGAGCTTTTTAGATACCGATTTCAACAGTAGGTAAAAGTTTAATGGGAAAAGTCAATACTGTTGTACACAGAAAAATGATATGCACATTTGTATGTATACAGTACATTTATTTTTGTAGCAATGTGTTACATGTAAACAGAAAATTCACATCTGCATGTCCATTTATACATATTTCTTACATGTAAAGTCATATATAGTGAACAGAAAATTTGCCACAAAATGACATCCCCATGCCACAAAATGACATCCCCATGCCACAAAATGACATCCCCATGCCACAAAATGACATCCCCATGCCACAAAATGACATCCCCATACCACAAAATGACATCCCCATGCCACAAAATGACATCCCCATACCACAAAATGACATCCCCATGCCACAAAATGACATCCCCATGCCACAGAATGACATCCCCATACCACAAAATGACATCCCCATGCCACAAAATGACATCCCGATGCCACAAAATGACATCCCCATGCCACAAAATGACATCCCAATACCACAAAATGACATCCCCATGACACAGAATGACATCCCCATGCCACAAAATGACATCCCCATGCCACAAAATGACATCCCAATACCACAAAATGACATCCCCATGACACAGAATGACATCCCCATACCACAGAATGACATCCCCATACCACAAAATGACATCCCCATACCACAAAATGACATCCCCATGCCACAAAATGACATCCCCATGCCACAAAATGACATCCCCATACCACAAAATGACATCCCCATACCACAAAATGACATCCCCATGACACAGAATGACATCCCCATACCACAGAATGACATCCCCATACCACAAAATGACATCGCCATGCCACAAAATGACATCCCCATACCACAAAATGACATCCCCATACCACAAAATGACATCCCCATACCACAAAATGACATCCCCATGCCACAGAATGACATCCCCATGCCACAAAATGACATCCCCATGCCACAGAATGACATCCCCATACCACAAAATGACATCCCCATGCCACAAAATGACATCCCCATGCCACAGAATGACATCCCCATACCACAAAATGACATCCCCATGCCACAGAATGACATCCCCATACCACAAAATGACATCCCCATGCCACAAAATGACATCCCCATGCCACAAAATGACATCCCGATGCCACAAAATGACATCCCCATACCACAAAATGACATCCCCATACCACAAAATGACATCCCCATGCCACAAAATGACATCCCCATGCCACAAAATGACATCCCCATACCACAAAATGACATCCCCATGCCACAAAATGACATCCCCATACCACAAAATGACATCCCCATGCCACAGAATGACATCCCCATGCCACAAAATGACATCCCCATACCACAAAATGACATCTCCATGCCACAGAATGACATCCCCATGCCACAAAATGACATCCCCATACCACAAAATGACATCCCCATGCCACAGAATGACATCCCCATGCCACAAAATGACATCCCCATGCCACAAAATGACATCCCCATACCACAAAATGACATCTCCATGCCACAAAATGACATCCCCATGCCACAAAATGACATCCCCATACCACAAAATGACATCCCCATGCCACAGAATGACATCCCCATGCCACAAAATGACATCCCCATGCCACAAAATGACATCCCCATACCACAAAATGACATCTCCATGCCACAAAATGACATCCCCATACCACAAAATGACATCTCCATGCCACAAAATGACATCCCCATGCCACAAAATGACATCCCCATACCACAAAATGACATCTCCATGCCACAAAATGACATCCCCATGCCACAAAATGACATCCCCATACCACAAAATGACATCCCCATGCCACAGAATGACATCCCCATGCCACAAAATGACATCCCCTTGCCACAAAATGACATCCCCATGCCACAAAATGACATCCCCATACCACAAAATGACATCTCCATGCCACAAAATGACATCTCCATGCCACAAAATGACATCCCCATGCCACAAAATGACATCCCCATGCCACAGAATGACAACCCCATGCCACAAAATGACATCTCCATGCCACAAAATGACATCCCCATGCCACAAAATGACATCCCCATACCACAAAATGACATCTCCATGCCACAAAATGACATCTCCATGCCACAAAATGACATCCCCATGCCACAAAATGACATCCCCATGCCACAGAATGACAACCCCATGCCACAAAATGACATCCCCATGCCACAAAATGACATCCCCATGCCACAAAATGACATCCCCATACCACAAAATGACATCTCCATGCCACAAAATGACATCTCCATGCCACAAAATGACATCCCCATGCCACAAAATGACATCCCCATACCACAAAATGACATCTCCATGCCACAAAATGACATCTCCATGCCACAAAATGGCATCCCCATGCCACAAAATGACATCCCCATGCCACAGAATGACAACCCCATGCCACAAAATGACATCTCCATGCCACAAAATGACATCCCCATGCCACAAAATGACATCCCCATGCCACAAAATGACATCCCCATGCCACAAAATGACATCCCCATACCACAAAATGACATCTCCATGCCACAAAATGACATCCCCATACCACAAAATGACATCTCCATGCCACAAAATGACATCTCCATGCCACAAAATGACATCCCCATGCCACAAAATGACATCCCCATACCACAAAATGACATCTCCATGCCACAAAATGACATCTCCATGCCACAAAATGACATCCCCATGCCACAAAATGACATCCCCATGCCACAGAATGACAACCCCATGCCACAAAATGACATCTCCATGCCACAAAATGACATCCCCATGCCACAAAATGACATCCCCATACCACAAAATGACATCTCCATGCCACAAAATGACATCTCCATGCCACAAAATGACATCCCCATGCAACAAAATGACATCCCCATGCCACAGAATGACAACCCCATGCCACAAAATGACATCTCCATGCCACAAAATGACATCCCCATGCCACAAAATGACATCCCCATACCACAAAATGACATCTCCATGCCACAAAATGACATCTCCATGCCACAAAATGACATCCCCATGCCACAAAATGACATCCCCATGCCACAGAATGACAACCCCATACCACAAAATGACATCCCCATGCCACAAAATGACATCCCCATGCCACAGAATGACAACCCCATACCACAAAATGACATCCCCATGCCACAAAATGACATCCCCATACCACAGACTGACAACCCCATACCACAAAATGACATCCCCATGCCACAAAATGACATCCCCATGCCACAAAATGACATCCCCATGCCACAAAATGACATCCCCATGACACAAAATGACATCCCCATGCCACAAAATGACATCCCCATACCACAAAATGACATCCCCATACCACAAAATGACATCCCCATGCCACAAAATGACATCTCCATGACACAAAATGACATCTCCATGCCACAAAATGACATCCCCATGCCACAGAATGACAACCCCATACCACAAAATGACATCCCCATGCCACAAAATGACATCCCCATGCCACAGAATGACAACCCCATACCACAAAATGACATCCCCATGCCACAAAATGACATCCCCATGCCACAGAATGACAACCCCATACCACAAAATGACATCCCCATGCCACAAAATGACATCCCCATGCCACAAAATGACATCCCCATGCCACAAAATGACATCCCCATGACACAAAATGACATCCCCATGACACAAAATGACATCCCCATACCACAAAATGACATCCCCATGACACAAAATGACATCCCCATGCCACAAAATGACATCCCCATGACACAAAATGACATCTCCATGCCACAAAATGACATCCCCATGCCACAAAATGACATCCCCATGCCACAAAATGACATCCCCATACCACAAAATGACATCCCCATGCCACAAAATGACATCCCCATACCACAAAATGACATCCCCATACCAAAAAATGACATCCCCATACCACAAAATGACATCCCCATGCCACAAAATGACATCCCCATGCCACAAAATGACATCTCCATGCCACAGAATGACATCCCCATGCCACAAAATGACATCCCCATGACACAAAATGACATCCCCATGCCACAAAATGACATCCCCATGACACAAAATGACATCCCCATGCCACAAAATGACATCCCCATGCCACAAAATGACATCTCCATGCCACAAAATGACATCCCCATGCCACAAAATGACATCCCCATGCCACAAAATGACATCTCCATGCCACAAAATGACATCCCCATGCCACAGAATGACATCCCCATACCACAAAATGACATCCCCATGCCACAAAATGACATCCCCATGCCACAAAATGACATCCCCATGCCACAGAATGACATCCCCATGCCACAAAATGACATCCCCATGACACAAAATGACATCCCCATGCCACAAAATGACATCCCCATGCCACAGAATGACATCCCCATGCCACAAAATGACATCCCCATGCCACAAAATGACATCCCCATGCCACAAAATGACATCCCCATACCACAAAATGACATCCCCATGCCACAAAATGACATCCCCATGCCACAGAATGACATCCCCATGCCACAAAATGACATCCCCATGACACAAAATGACATCCCCATGCCACAAAATGACATCCCCATGCCACAGAATGACATCCCCATGCCACAAAATGACATCCCCATGACACAAAATGACATCCCCATGCCAAAAAAAAAAACGCAACAATGAAAAAACCTGCGGAAGTTCTGTAATAAAAAATAATGACGTACCTCCTCCAAGTATGTAACACTACAAGTTCCCATCTTCTTGGTGGGCATCCTGTCACTCTTGTTGGTCTGGCCAGAGATTTTCCTCAACATCACATCTGATGTTTTCCCTTGAGATGCACTGGGGGAAAAATGTCCTTGCGTGGAGCCACCATCCCTGCAGTGATGGCCTGTCATGTCCTCACAAGCAGCATTCATGGCATCTAACAGAGACTTCGGATCTTATGCCGATAGTCAAAAACTTTCCACCTCCATGCTGAACAAACCTCTTCTATTGTATTCAGGAATGGGGAGGATGGTGGAACAACTCCACTGTAATTCTGTGCAGCAAACCATTCCCTGGCAATGTTGGTTTGGTGGAAGCTGACATTATCCCACACAATTACATCATTTGGCAAATCTGGTCTAACTAAACCTCTTTGGTGTTCTGATATTAGGTCTCTGTAAAGTGTATTTAGGAAGGCCAGGAGAAGTTAGGTGTTATAGGGCCCAATGTGAGGAATGTGTGCTCACAGCATTCTTAGAAATGGCAGCACACATTGTAATATTGCCCCCATGTTGGCCTGGTGTGCCTGTCGTGGCTCGGTGTCCAATGAGATTGCGGCCACGCCTCCTGCCTTTGGCCAGATTGAACCCAGCCTCGTCCACAAAAACAAGAATGTGGATAATGTCAAGTCCTTCCAGCTCCATTATTCTCTATATAGTAACACAGAAAATATAAAGTTAGTTTTACATATCCTATTCTACAATCAGACAGTTTAAAAAAGTAGAAATGTTTTCTGTTCATGTGTGTATCTACAACTTCAAGAAGTATATAACAGGCCTCATTGTAGTACAGTAAAACTCCCTGTACAATACACCATGTGCACACCAATGGTTTACCTGGACATACTGGTACCACAGCTCCTACCTGGACATACTGGTACCACAGCTCCTACCTGGACATACTGGTACCACAGCTCCTACCTGGACATACCTGTACCACAGCTCCTACCTGGACATACTGGTACCACAGCTCCTACCTGGACATACTGGTACCACAGCTCCTACCTGGACATACTGGTACCACAGCTGCTACCTGGACATACTGGTACACCCAGCTCCTACATGGACATACTGGTACCACAGCTCCTACCTGGATATACTGGTACCACAGCTGCTACCTGGACATACTGGTACCACAGCTCCGACCTGGACATACTGGTACCACAGCTCCGACCTGGACATACTGGTACCACAGCTCCTACCTGGACATACTGGTACCACAGCTCCTACCTAGACATACTGATACCACAGCTGCTACCTGGATATACTGGTACCACAGCTCCTACCTGGACATACTGGTACCACAGCTCCTACCTGGATATACTGGTACCACAGCTGCTACCTGGACATACTGGTACCACAGCTCCTACCTAGACATACTGGTACCACAGCTCCTACCTGGACATACTGGTACCACAGCTCCTACCTGGACATACTGGTACCACAGCTCCTACCTGGACATACTGGTACCACAGCTCCTACCTGGACATACTGGTACCACAGCTCCTACCTGGACATACTGGTACCACAGCTCCTACCTGGACATACTGGTACCACAGCTCCTACCTAGACATACTGGTACCACAGCTCCGACCTGGACATACTGGTACCACAGCTCCGACCTGGACATACTGGTACCACAGCTCCTACCTGGACATACTGGTACCACAGCTCCTACCTGGACATACTGGTACCACAGCTCCTACCTGGATATACTGGTACCACAGCTGCTACCTGGACATACTGGTACCACAGCTCCTACCTGGACATACTGGTACCACAGCTCCTACCTGGACATACTGGTACCACAGCTCCTACCTGGACATACTGGTACCACAGCTCCTACCTGTACATACTGGTACCACAGCTCCTACCTGGACATACTGGTACCACAGCTCCTACCTGGACATACTGGTACCACAGCTCCTACCTGTACATACTGGTACCACAGCTCCTACCTGGATATACTGGTACCACAGCTGCTACCTGGACATACTGGTACCACAGCTCCTACCTGGACATACTGGTACCACAGCTGCTACCTGGACATACTGGTACCACAGCTCCTACCTAGACATACTGGTACCACAGCTCCTACCTGGACATACTGGTACCACAGCTGCTACCTGGACATACTGGTACCACAGCTCCTACCTGGACATACTGGTACCACAGCTCCTACCTGGACATACTGGTACCACAGCTCCTACCTGGACATACTGGTACCATAGCTGCTTCATTCTGTCACTATTCCTCTCAAATGGCACCTTGTAAAGTTTTTTATAGTCATTCTATAAAAGAAAACTCTGTCTATAGTGGAAATGCTGACAGAATTTAAATTTGTGAAGATACTGTTGTCATTTATGATTGCACGTTGAATCTCTTTTAGCAGGGTGGAATTGTTGGCCATGACCATGTTGCAAATTCATTGTTCTTGCTGATGCTCTGCCACCAGCATCAGGTCATTATGTAGTCCTATATATGACATGTAGAGGTCATTGTGCAGTCCTTTATATGACATGTAGAGGTCGTTGTGCAGTCCTTTATATGACATGTAGAGGTCGTTGTGCAGTCCTTTATATGACATGTAGAGGTCATTGTGCAGTCCTATATATGACATGTAGAGGTCGTTGTGTAGTCCTATATATGACATGTAGAGGTCGTTGTGTAGTCCTATATATGACATGTAGAGGTCGTTGTACAGTCCTTTATATGACATGTAGAGGTCGTTGTGCAGTCCTTTATATGACATGTAGAGGTCATTGTGCAGTCCTATATATGACATGTAGAGGTCGTTGTGCAGTCCTTTATATGACATGTAGAGGTCATTGTGCAGTCCTTTATATGACATGTAGAGGTCGTTGTGCAGTCCTATATATGACATGTAGAGGTCGTTGTGCAGTCCTTTATATGACATGTAGAGGTCATTGTACAGTCCTATATATGACATGTAGAGGTCGTTGTGCAGTCCTTTATATGACATGTAGAGGTCATTGTGCAGTCCTATATATGACATGTAGAGGTCATTGTGCAGTCCTATATATGACATGTAGAGGTCGTTGTGCAGTCCTATATATGACATGTAGAGGTCGTTGTACAGTCCTATATATGACATGTAGAGGTCATTGTGCAGTCCTATATATGACATGTAGAGGTCATTGTGCAGTCCTATATATGACATGTAGAGGTCGTTGTGCAGTCCTATATATGACATGTAGAGGTCGTTGTGCAGTCCTATATATGACATGTAGAGGTCATTGTGCAGTCCTATATATGACATGTAGAGGTCGTTGTGCAGTCCTATACATGACATGTAGAGGTCGTTGTGCAGTCCTATATATGACATGTAGAGGTCGTTGTACAGTCCTATATATGACATGTAGAGGTCATTGTGCAGTCCTATATATGACATGTAGAGGTCATTGTGCAGTCCTATATATGACATGTAGAGGTTGTTGTGCAGTCCTATACATGACATGTAGAGGTAGTTGTGCAGTCCTATATATGACATGTAGAGGTCATTGTGCAGTCCTATATATGACATGTAGAGGTAGTTGTGCAGTCCTATATATGACATGTAGAGGTCGTTGTACAGTCCTATATATGACATGTAGAGGTCATTGTGCAGTCCTATATATGACATGTAGAGGTCGTTGTGCAGTCCTATATATGACATGTAGAGGTCATTGTGCAGTCCTATATATGACATGTAGAGGTCGTTGTGCAGTCCTATATATGACATGTAGAGGTCGTTGTGCAGTCCATTATATGACATGTAGAGGTCATTGTGCAGTCCTATATATGACATGTAGAGGTTGTTGTGCAGTCCTATATATGACATGTAGAGGTCGTTGTGCAGTCCTATATATGACATGTGGAGGTCGTTGTGCAGTCCGATATATGACATGTAGAGGTCGTTGTGCAGTCCTATATATGACATGTAGAGGTCGTTGTGCAGTCCTATATATGACATGTAGAGGTCATTGTGCAGTCCTATATATGACATGTAGAGGTTGTTGTTCAGTCCTATATATGACATGTAGAGGTCGTTGTATAGTCCATTATATGACATGTAGAGGTCGTTGTGCAGTCCATTATATGACATTTAGAGGTCATTGTGCAGTCCTATATATGACATGTAGAGGTTGTTGTTCAGTCCTATATATGACATGTAGAGGTCGTTGTGCAGTCCTATATATGACATGTAGAGGTCGTTGTGCAGTCCTATATATGACATGTAGAGGTCGTTGTGCAGTCCTATACATGACATGTAGAGGTCGTTGTACAGTCCTATATATGACATGTAGAGGTCGTTGTACAGTCCTATATATGACATGTAGAGGTCGTTGTGCAGTCCTATATATGACATGTAGAGGTCATTGTGCAGTCCTATATATGAC
The DNA here is from genome assembly GCF_036934945.1 of Oncorhynchus masou masou. Lineage (NCBI taxonomy): Eukaryota > Metazoa > Chordata > Actinopteri > Salmoniformes > Salmonidae > Oncorhynchus > Oncorhynchus masou. Next base: position 16,465,212 of record NC_088243.1, on the reverse strand, counting down.
ATGTAGAGGTCGTTGTGCAGTCCTATATATGACATGTAGAGCTGCTCTGCCACCAACATCAGGTCGTTGTGCAGCCCTATATATGACATGTAGAATTCACAAATAGATAATGTATAGTATATTGTATTCAAATTGTGCTGCATTACTGTATTACTGTATATTCCTCATATATCTTACAGTACATTGTGATTTTCATTTGCATGTACCTTCACAATAGTTGCTGTATTGTTCTGAATTAAATGCTGCAACAAAAGTAAAGAACGAGTACATATTGACCTGTTTACATTAGGCTGTACTCTCCTACCAGCCTCTTCCATTGTCAGACCATGGTTTATAACACTGTGGACCTGTTGACATTAGGCTGTACTCTCCTACCAGCCTCTTCCATTGTCAGACCATGGTTTATAACACTGTGGACCTGTTGACATTAGGCTGTACTCTCCTACCAGCCTCTTCCATTGTCAGACCATGGTTTATAACACTGTGGACCTGTTGACATTAGGCTGTACTCTCCTACCAGCCTCTTCCATTGTCAGACCATGGTTTATAACACTGTGGACCTGTTGACATTAGGCTGTACTCTCCTACCAGCCTCTTCCATTGTAACACCATGGTTTATAACTCTGTGGACCTGTTTACATTAGGCTGTACTCTCCTACCAGCCTCTTCCATTGTAACACCATGGTTTATAACTCTGTGGACATGTTGACATTAGGCTGTACTCTCCTACCAGCCTCTTCCATTGTCAGACCATGGTTTATTACTCTGTGGACCTGTTTACATTAGGCTGTACTCTCCTACCAGCCTCTTCCATTGTAACACCATGGTTTATAACACTGTGGACCTGTTGACATTAGGCTGTACTCTCCTACCAGCCTCTTCCATTGTCAGACCATGGTTTATAACACTATGGACCTATTTACATTAGGCTGTACTCTCCTACCAGCCTCTTCCATTGTAACACCATGGTTTATAACACTGTGGACCTGTTGACATTAGGCTGTACTCTCCTACCAGCCTCTTCCATTGTCAGACCATGGTTTATAACACTATGGACCTATTTACATTAGGCTGTACTCTCCTACCAGCCTCTTCCATTGTCAGACCATGGTTTATAACACTGTGGACCTGTTGACATAAGGCTGTACTCTCCTACCAGCCTCTTCCATTGTCAGACCATGGTTTATAACTCTGTGGACCTGTTGACATTAGGCTGTACTCTCCTACCAGCCTCTTCCATTGTAACACCATGGTTTATAACACTGTGGACCTGTTGACATTAGGCTGTACTCTCCTACCAGCCTCTTCCATTGTAAGACCATGGTTTATAACTCTGTGGACCTGTTGACATTAGGCTGTACTCTCCTACCAGCCTCTTCCATTGTCAGACCATGGTTTATAACACTGTGGACCTGTTGACATTAGGCTGTACTCTCCTACCAGCCTCTTCCATTGTAACACCATGGTTTATAACACTGTGGACCTGTTAACATTAGGCTGTACTCTCCTACCAGCCTCTTCCATTGTAACACCATGGTTTATAACACTGTGGACCTGCCCCTTTCTATGCCCTTTCTAATAAATGTAGTGTCAGTACTAGTGGAGGTGTATGGAAAGTGTAGTGAGTGGGACTGACATACTGACTGACTGACTGATTGACTGACTGACTGACTGATTGACTGACTGACTGACTGATTGACTGACTGACTGACTGATTGACTGATTGACTGACTGATTGACTGATTGACTGACTGACTAACTGACTGATTGACTGATTGACTGATTGACTGACTGACTGACTGACTGACTGACTCACTGACAGATTGACAGATTGACTGACTGATTGACTGACTGACTGACTGACTGATTGACTGACTGACTGACTGACTGATTGACTGACTGATTGACTGACTGACTGGCTGACTGACTGATTGACTGGCTGACTGATTGATTGACTGATTGACTGACTGATTGACTGACTGATTGACTGATTGACTGACTTATTGACTGATTGACTGACTGACTGACTGATTCACTGACTGACTGACTGATTGACTGACTGATTGACTGATTGACTGACTGACTGATTGACTGACTGACTGACTGACTGATTGACTGACTGATTGACTGACTGATTGACTGACTTATTGACTGTCTGACTGACACAGAACCGAGGACAGGGTTATGTCAAAGCAGAATGGCAAATTTCCCCCCAAAATATTGGTGCTTGGGTACAACTATACACATCCTAATACAAATGTTGGATGTGGATGTCTCTTAACAGCAGCAGCAGCATCTCCCTCTCAATAAGTAGCCTGGTTATTACCATTACCTAAAACTACTGTGGGTATTAAAACAGCCAACACACACACTCACGCATGCAGGTATGCACGCACACACACACACACATACCTACTGTACATACACCCACAAGTTATACAGGAGGTGTGGAGGAATTATTTCTGCTTTCCTCTCCTCTCTGCCTGTCAGGATGGGCAAGCCTCCGCCCCCTCCCCTCCCTCTCTCTCTCTCTCTCTCTCTCTCTCTCTCTCTGTCTGTCTCTTTCTTGCTCCTCCCCTCTCCTCCACTCATTAGAAGGCAACTTCAGTTGAGTTAAGCCCCTGCCAGTCGACAGCGTAAAGCCACAGTGTTGTCAGGTACAGTAGGTCTTAAGGCTTCACGATGAACATGGCTATATTCTCTGACAAAATCCCCCACAGGGGACTGCACTGATGTACTGGAATGCAGCGATGACAGGGGAACAGAGGGGAGGGAGGGGAGGAGTGAGGGAAAGGTAAAGAGAGAGAGGTACAGTAAATAAGGAAAGGAGGGATGGAGCAAATAGAGGAAAGGATTTGTGGGAGATGGTGTCAGAGGCAGACACCTAGGGGGAATGCTGGGGAAAGGGGGAGAGAACGGGGACATGTTAAAAAGGAGAGAGATAGGGGTATAGTTAATTATGGTCTCTGTAGACAGTGTTTGAATGAGGGTGTCATGGCGAATCAGAGGGTCCCTAGACTTTCTTGGTAATTATTAACGTTATAATTCACTACTCTTGTCCTTGTCCAATTGATTGGCATGCCTGTTTCATGGGTATTTCCATAGGCAGTAGTGGTAACACTCACTATTCCTTCTATCATGTGTGTATGTGTGTGTGTCTCTCTCTCCCTCTCCCTCTCCCTCTCCCTCTCCCTCTCCCTCTCCCTCTCCCTCTCTCCCTCTCTGACAGTTTCAGAACCTGTACTCTCTGACAGTTTCAGAACCTGTACTCTCTGACAGTTTCAGAACCTGTACTCTCTGACAGTTTCAGAACCTGTACTCTCTGACAGTTTCAGAACATGTACTCTCTGACAGTTTCAGAACATGTACTCTCTGACAGTTTCAGAACCTGTACTCTCTGACAGTTTCAGAACATGTACTCTCTGACAGTTTCAGAACATGTACTCTCTGACAGTTTCAGAACATGTACTCTCTGACAGTTTCAGAACCTGTACTCTCTGACAGTTTCAGAACCTGTACTCTCTGACAGTTTCAGAACATGTACTCTCTGACAGTTTCAGAACATGTACTCTCTGACAGTTTCAGAACCTGTACTCTCTGACAGTTTCAGAACCTGTACTCTCTGACAGTTTCAGAACCTGTACTCTCTGACAGTTTCAGAACCTGTACTCTCTGACAGTTTCAGAACATGTACTCTCTGACAGTTTCAGAACATGTACTCTCTGACAGTTTCAGAACATGTACTCTCTGACAGTTTCAGAACCTGTACTCTCTGACAGTTTCAGAACATGTACTCTCTGACAGTTTCAGAACCTGTACTCTCTGACAGTTTCAGAACCTGTACTCTCTGACAGTTTCAGAACATGTACTCTCTGACAGTTTCAGAACCTGTACTCTCTGACAGTTTCAGAACATGTACTCTCTGACAGTTTCAGAACATGTACTCTCTGACAGTTTCAGAACCTGTACTCTCTGACAGTTTCAGAACCTGTACTCTCTGACAGTTTCAGAACCTGTACTCTCTGACAGTTTCAGAACCTGTACTCTCTGACAGTTTCAGAACATGTACTCTCTGACAGTTTCAGAACATGTACTCTCTGACAGTTTCAGAACCTGTACTCTCTGACAGTTTCAGAACCTGTACTCTCTGACAGTTTCAGAACCTGTACTCTCTGACAGTTTCAGAACCTGTACTCTCTGACAGTTTCAGAACCTGTACTCTCTGACAGTTTCAGAACCTGTATTCTCTGACAGTTTCAGAACATGTACTCTCTGACAGTTTCAGAACATGTACTCTCTGACAGTTTCAGAACATGTACTCTCTGACAGTTTCAGAACCTGTACTCTCTGACAGTTTCAGAACCTGTACTCTCTGACAGTTTCAGAACATGTACTCTCTGACAGTTTCAGAACATGTACTCTCTGACAGTTTCAGAACATGTACTCTCTGACAGTTTCAGAACCTGTACTATCTGACAGTTTCAGAACATGTACTCTCTGACAGTTTCAGAACATGTACTCTCTGACAGTTTCAGAACATGTACTCTCTGACAGTTTCAGAACCTGTACACTCTGACAGTTTCAGAACCTGTACTATCTGACAGTTTCAGAACATGTACTCTCTGACAGTTTCAGAACCTGTACTCTCTGACAGTTTCAGAACATGTACTCTCTGACAGTTTCAGAACCTGTACTCTCTGACAGTTTCAGAACCTGTACTCTCTGACAGTTTCAGAACATGTACTCTCTGACAGTTTCAGAACCTGTACTCTCTGACAGTTTCAGAACATGTACTCTCTGACAGTTTCAGAACCTGTACTCTCTGACAGTTTCAGAACCTGTACTCTCTGACAGTTTCAGAACCTGTACTCTCTGACAGTTTCAGAACCTGTACTATCTGACAGTTTCAGAACATGTACTCTCTGACAGTTTCAGAACATGTACTCTCTGACAGTTTCAGAACATGTACTCTCTGACAGTTTCAGAACATGTACTCTCTGACAGTTTCAGAAGCAGAAGTTTTATTGAGATCATGTGACCCATGAAATGTGGAGTGTTGGTGTGTTCCGTTTGACGCATTGGGGGCTGATCAGATGTGGCTATTGAACGTAACTCGTTCTGTGTTCACTGAACCTACCCACCTCTCACAACGTACAAAAACACATATTATAAACATGTACAGTGGTACAGAAGAAAATTACTCAATTTAAAATGTTGAAACATGAAATTATGAGTGACATGATATTGAAATGTTGCATTGTATTTGTGTCAATGTACCAGTATCACTGTATTACAAAGCATCATCCAATTGTTTAGAAATTAAGACTCGTCAGAAACAAAGTTAACGGATCAATTTATCGTCTCTTGTAATTACACCCACTGAGGTGACCGTGTGCCGCAAATGGCACCCTATTCCCTATATAATAGTGCACTACTTTTGGCTGGTGCCCAGTCAAAAGTAGTGGATTATATAAAGAATACTGTGCCAAACAAACACGGTTCAGATCAGTCAAACTGGTCATTTTACTGAATCCTGATTTTTCTTTCTATTAGCTAAGTGACAAACGAGGCGCATTTTTCAAAGAACAAAAGAAGAGAAAGAAAGTGTGTCTGTGAGGAAGCATGGGAATGGAGGAAACTGGGCATACGAGAGGAGAGGTGCTTACTGGTGAGAGGTGTCTTTTTGATTTTCCGATTCGCCTGCCTACACACGACATTATGACACTTTTGGATGATCACATTGTGGGATTAGCAGGCAGCCTTGTCATTTCCAACAACAGTACTGCGATGGAGGGATGCTATTTCTCAGACTACGCCTCACATTAACGCCGGGCCCAAAAATGTTTACATAAATCTTTGTCTTAAGATGAAAGAAAGGCGGTTTGAGAGAATGAAGTTAAGCTTTAGAACTGGGGAGGGAGGGAGGGAGGAGGAGAGAGAGAGAGAGAGGGAGGGAAGGAGGGAGAGAGAGAGAGAGAGGGAGAGAGATAGAGAGAGAGAGAGCGAGAGAGGGAGGGAAGGAGGGAGAGAGAGAGAGAGAGAGAGAGAGAGACAGAGAGAGAGAGAGAGAGAGAGCAAGCGAGACAGAGAGAGAGAGAGAGAGAGAGAGAGAGAGAGAGAGAGAGAGAGAGAGAGAGAGAGAGAGAGAGAGAGAGAGGGAGGGGAAGATAAAAATAAGAGTTGTATTCATTTTAAATCACCCAGAATTGTGTCGATGCAAAGATGCATTATCCCCCCCACTCTTTTTTTGTCATTCATTTAATAATACAAAAAATGTAAATAAGGACATGCCAGAAAGGAAGCGAGGATAAGAATATGCATGAGCATGTCTGTATGGTAAGAGAAATAAGAGAAGCGGATGAGCAGCGTTAAATTGGGCGTTGGGCGATTTAGGGGTGTGTCTCTGACTGAGTCTCACAGTGAAAGGCGAAGCATCGGGCTCGTTCTCTCCCTGCTCTCGTCTTATCGCCTGAAGCTGTCATTCACCAAGATGGTTGTGCCTCCTATCTCCCCCTACCTCCTCCTCCTGCATTTCCCTCTCCTGCTCTCGTCTTATCGCCTGTAGCTGTCATTCACCTAGATGGTTGTGCCTCCTATCTCCCCCTACCTCCTCCTCCTGCATTTCCCTCTCCTGCTCTCGTCTTATCGCCTGTAGCTGTCATTCACCTAGATGGTTCTGCCTCCTATCTCCCCCTACCTCCTCCTCCTGCATCTCCCTCTCCTGCTCTCGTCTTATCGCCTGTAGCTGTCATTCACCTAGATGGTTCTGCCTCCTATCTCCCCCTACCTCCTCCTCCTGCATCTCCCTCTCCTGCTCTCGTCTTATCGCCTGTAGCTGTCATTCACCTAGATGGTTGTGCCTCCTATCTCCCCCTACCTCCTCCTCCTGCATCTCCCTCTCCTGCTCTCGTCTTATCGCCTGAAGCTGTCATTCACCTAGATGGCTGTGCCTCCTATCTCCCCCTACCTCCTCCTCCTGCATCTCCCTCTCCTGCTCTCGTCTTATCGCCTGTAGCTGTCATTCACCTAGATGGCTGTGCCTCCTATCTCCCCCTACCTCCTCCTCCTGTATCTCCCTCTCCTGCTCTCGTCTTATCGCCTGTAGCAGTCATTCACCAAGATGGCTGTGCCTCCTATCTCCCCCTACCTCCTCCTCCTGTATCTCCCTCTCCTGCTCTCGTCTTATCGCCTGTAGCTGTCATTCACCTAGATGGTTCTGCCTCCTATCTCCCCCTACCTCCTCCTCCTGCATCTCCCTCTCCTGCTCTCGTCTTATCGCCTGTAGCTGTCATTCACCTAGATGGTTGTGCCTCCTATCTCCCCCTACCTCCTCCTCCTGCATCTCCCTCTCCTGCTCTCGTCTTATCGCATGTAGCTGTCATTCACCTAGATGGCTGTGCCTCCTATCTCCCCCTACCTCCTCCTCCTGCATCTCCCTCTCCTGCTCTCGTCTTATCGCCTGTAGCTGTCATTCATCTAGATGGTGCTGCCTCCTATCTCCCCCTACCTCCTGCTCCTGCATCTCCCTCTCCTGCTCTCGTCTTATCGCCTGTAGCTGTCATTCACCAAGATGGTTGTGCCTCCTATCTCCCCCTACCTCCTCCTCCTGCATCTCCCTCTCCTGCTCTCGTCTTATCGCCTGTAGCTGTCATTCACCTAGATGGTTGTGCCTCCTATCTCCCCCTACCTCCTCCTCCTGCATCTCCCTCTCCTGCTCTCGTCTTATCGCCTGTAGCTGTCATTCACCAAGATGGTTGTGCCTCCTATCTCCCCCTACCTCCTCCTCCTGCATCTCCCTCTCCTGCTCTCGTCTTATCGCCTGTAGCTGTCATTCACCAAGATGGTTCTGCCTCCTATCTCCCCCTACCTCCTCCTCCTGCATCTCCCTCTCCTGCTCTCGTCTTATCGCCTGAAGCTGTCATTCACCTAGATGGTTGTGCCTCCAATCTCCCCCTACCTCCTCCTCCTGCATCTCCCTCTCCTGCTCTCGTCTTATCGCCTGTAGCTGTCATTCACCTAGATGGTTGTGCCTCCTATCTCCCCCTACCTCCTCCTCCTGCATCTCCCTCTCCTGCTCTCGTCTTATCGCCTGTAGCTGTCATTCACCAAACTGACCTAGATGGTTGTGCCTCCTATCTCCCCCTACCTCCTCCTCCTGCATCTCCCTCTCCTGCTCTCGTCTTATCGCCTGTAGCTGTCATTCACCTAGATGGTTGTGCATCCTATCTCCCCCTACCTCCTCCTCCTGCATCTCCCTCTCCTGCTCTCGTCTTATCGCCTGAAGCTGTCATTCACCTAGATGGTTGTGCCTCCTATCTCCCCCTACCTCCTCCTCCTGCATCTCCCTCTCCTGCTCTCGTCTTATCGCCTGTAGCTGTCATTCACCTAGATGGTTGTGCCTCCTATCTCCCACTACGTCCTCCTCCTGCATCTCCCTCTCCTGCTCTCGTCTTATCGCCTGTAGCTGTCATTCACCTAGATGGTTGTGCCTCCTATCTCCCCCTACCTCCTCCTCCTGCATCTCCCTCTCCTGCTCTCGTCTTGGATCAGAATCTGACCACTGAAGGCGATTTCCTTTTTAAATAGAGAGGAGTTTAGTGTAAAATTTCGATTATAAGCCTAGAGAGAGAGAGAGAGGGAGCGAGCGAGCGAGAGAGACAGGGGGGGAGAGGGGAGGGAGAGAGGGAGAGAAAGAGAGAGAGACGGAGAGAGAGAGAGGGAGTGAGAGCAAGAGAGAGAGAGAGAGAGAGAGAGGAAGAGGGAGAGAGAGAGGCTATGGCCAATTTCTGTCATTTAGGCTATTTATTCTCTTGAAATTGTGTTTGTATATTTAACAAATAATTGTATAACCATTCTCTACCATTTATTTTATTATCTCAGGTTATCAAAATGTAATAATCATATTTTATAAATGAAATAACTGTTAGCTAATCCTATTATTTGTTTTTTTTGTATCACACTGTATCTGCATGTGTCACGTTCTGACCTTAGTTATTTTATTATGTCTTTGTTTTAGTATGGTCAGGGCGTGAGTTGCGTGGGTTGTCTATGTTCCTTTTTTCTATGTTTTGGGATTTCTGTGTTTGGCCTGGTATGGTTCTCAATCAGAGGCAGCTGTTTATCTTTGTCCCTGATTGAGAACCATGTTTAGGTAGCCTGGTTTCACTTTTGAGTTGTGGGTGATTATTTTCGCCGTTGGTGTTTGTTACCACACGGGACCATTTCATTTGTTTCACTTTGTTATTTTGTATTTTTGTAGTGTTCAGTTTGTCTTATTAAAATGGACACTTACTACGCTTCAAATTGGTCCAACCTCTCTTACTCCTCATCAGAGGAAGAGGACGAACGTTCCAGGATGACTCCTGCTGCTTACTACTACAGAGACACAGAACGCCATCGCCATGGCAACTCTATGGTGACTGTACTTCCTATACCCCCCCTTCTTACTATGCCACCATTATCCTCCAGGATCTGTTTCTGATTCTTTCCCTAACCCCATCTTCCCTCTCTTTGCCACCCCTCTCCAACTCCTTTCTTTATCTCTCTCACTTTCTGCCAACATCCCCTGTCCTTTACCTCCCCCTCTGGCTTACTCCCCCTATTCACCAACCCTCCCCCTCTGGCTTACTCCCCCTGTCCTTTACCTCCCCCTCTGGCTTCCTCACTCTATTCACCAACCCTCCCCCTCTGGCTTACTCCTCCTATTCACAAACCCTACCCCACCCGTCTCCCTCCATCCCTCCCTCACTATAGGCTGTGTGGCACCCGTCTCCCTCCATCCCTCCCTCACTATAGGCTGTGTGGCACCCGTCTCCCTCCATCCCTCCCTCACTATAGGCTGTGTGGTACCCGTCTCCCTCCATCCCTCCCTCACTATAGGCTGTGTGTCACCCGTCTCCCTCCATCCCTCCCTCACTATAGGCTGTGTGTCACCCGTCTCCCTCCATCCCTCCCTCACTATAGGCTGTGTGTCACCCGTCTCCCTCCATTCCTCCCTCACTATAGGCTGTGTGTCACCCGTCTCCCTCCATCCCTCCCTCACTATAGGCTGTGTGTCACCCGTCTCCCTCCATCCCTCCCTCACTATAGGCTGTGTGTCACCCGTCTCCCTCCATCCCTCCCTCACTATAGGCTGTGTGGCACCCGTCTCCCTCCATCCCTCCCTCACTATAGGCTGTGTGGCACCCGTCTCCCTCCATCCCTCCCTCACTATAGGCTGTGTGGCACCCGTCTCCCTCCATCCCTCCCTCACTATAGGCTGTGTGTCACCCGTCTCCCTCCATCCCTCCCTCACTATAGGCTGTGTGTCACCCGTCTCCCTCCATCCCTCCCTCACTATAGGCTGTGTGTCACCCGTCTCCCTCCATCCCTCCCTCACTATAGGCTGTGTGGCACCCGTCTCCCTCCATTCCTCCCTCACTATAGGCTGTGTGTCACCCGTCTCCCTCCATCCCTCCCTCACTATAGGCTGTGTGTCACCCGTCTCCCTCCATCCCTCCCTCACTATAGGCTGTATGGCACCCGTCTCCCTCCATCCCTCCCTCACTATAGGCTGTATGGCACCCGTCTCCCTCCATCCCTCCCTCACTATAGGCTGTGTGTCACCCGTCTCCCTCCATCCCTCCCTCACTATAGGCTGTATGGCACCCGTCTCCCTCCATCCCTCCCTCACTATAGGCTGTGTGTCACCCGTCTCCCTCCATCCCTCCCTCACTATAGGCTGTGTGGCACCCGTCTCCCTCCATTCCTCCCTCACTATAGGCTGTGTGTCACCCGTCTCCCTCCATCCCTCCCTCACTATAGGCTGTGTGTCACCCGTCTCCCTCCATCCCTCCCTCACTATAGGCTGTATGGCACCCATCTCCCTCCATCCCTCCCTCACTATAGGCTGTATGGCACCCGTCTCCCTCCATCCCTCCCTCACTATAGGCTGTGTGTCACCCGTCTCCCTCCATCCCTCCCTCACTATAGGCTGTATGGCACCCGTCTCCCTCCATCCCTCCCTCACTATAGGCTGTGTGGCACCCGTCTCCCTCCATCCCTCCCTCACTATAGGCTGTGTGGCACCCGTCTCCCTCCATCCCTCCCTCACTATAGGCTGTGTGGCACCCATCTCCCTCCATCCCTCCCTCACTATAGGCTGTGTGTCACCCGTCTCCCTCCATCCCTCCCTCACTATAGGCTGTATGGCACCCGTCTCCCTCCATCCCTGCCTCACTATAGGCTGTATGGCACCCGTCTCCCTCCATCCCTCCCTCACTATAGGCTGTGTGGCACCCGTCTCCCTCCATCCCTCCCTCACTATAGGCTGTGTGGCACCCGTCTCCCTCCATCCCTCCCTCACTATAGGCTGTATGGCACCCGTCTCCCTCCATCCCTCCCTCACTATAGGCTGTGTGGCACCCGTCTCCCTCCATCCCTCCCTCACTATAGGCTGTATGGCACCCGTCTCCCTCCATCCCTCCCTCACTATAGGCTGTGTGGCACCCGTCTCCCTCCATCCCTCCCTCACTATAGGCTGTGTGGCACCCGTCTCCCTCCATCCCTCCCTCACTATAGGCTGTGTGTCACCCGTCTCCCTCCATCCCTCCCTCACTATAGGCTGTGTGTCACCCGTCTCCCTCCATCCCTCCCTCACTATAGGCTGTGTGGCACCCGTCTCCCTCCATCCCTCCCTCACTATAGGCTGTGTGTCACCCGTCTCCCTCCATCCCTCCCTCACTATAGGCTGTGTGTCACCCGTCTCCCTCCATCCCTCCCTCACTATAGGCTGTGTGGCACCCGTCTCCCTCCATCCCTCCCTCACTATAGGCTGTATGGCACCCGTCTCCCTCCATCCCTGCCTCACTATAGGCTGTGTGTCACCCGTCTCCCTCCATCCCTCCCTCACCATAGGCTGTGTGGCACCCGTCGGTGGTAATAAAATAAACTGACTGACGTCCCACCTTGAACCAGAGGAAGAGGTTATTTACATACATGGGAACTTACAATCTGCCCACGCTAGATCACTCAGACATGACAGGTCTGACCAACACACATCAGATAACCATAGAGAGGGGTTGGGGGATGGGGAGAGTGACAGAGGGGTTGGGGGATGGGGGTGGGGAGAGAGGGATTGGGGGATTTGGGGGATGGGGAGAGTGAGTGAGGGGTTGGGGGATGGGGGGTGGGGAGAGTGAGAGAGGGGTTGGGGGATGGGGGGGTGGGGAGAGTGAGAGAGGGGTTGGGGGATGGGGAGAGTGAGAGAGGGGTTGGGGGATGGGGGTGGGGAGAGTGAGGGGTTGGGGGATGGGGAGAGTGAGAGAGGGGTTGGGGGATGGGGGGTGGGGAGAGTGAGAGAGGGGTTGGAGGGTGGGGAGAGTGAGAGAGGGGTTGGAGGATGGGGAGAGTGAGAGAGAGGGGTTGGTGGATGGGGGTGGGGGGAGAGTGAGAGAGGGGTTGGGGATGGGGGTGGGGAGAGTGAGATAGGGGTTGGAGGATGGGGAGAGTGAGAGAGGGGTTGGTGGGTGGGGAGAGTGAGAGAGGGGTTGGAGGATGGGGAGAGTGAGAGAGGGGTTGGTGGATGGGGGGTGGGGAGAGTGAGAGAGGGGTTGGAGGGTGGGGAGAGTGAGAGAGGGGTTGGAGGATGGGGGGAGTGAGAGAGGGGTTGGTGGATGGGGGGTGGGGAGAGTGAGAGAGGGGTTGGGGATGGGGGTGGGGAGAGTGAGAGAGGGGTTGGGGATGGGGGGTGGGGAGAGTGAGAGAGGGGTTGGGGGATGGGGAGAGTGAGACGGGTTGGGGGATGGGGAGAGTGAGAGAGGGGTTGGGGGATGTGGGGATGGGGAGAGTGAGAGAGGGGCTGGGGGATATGGAAAGTGAGAGGGGGGATGGGGGGATGGGGAGAGTGAGAGAGGGGTTGGGGGATGGGGGAGGGCGGGGAGAGAGAGGGGCTGGGGATGTGGAAAGTGAGAGAGGGGTTGGGGGATGCGGGGATGGGGAGAGTGAGAGAAGGGCTGGGGGATATGGAAAGTGAGAGGGGGATGGGGAGAGTGAGAGAGGGGTTGGGGGATGGGGGAGGGCGGGAGAGAGAGGGGCTGGGGATGTGGAAAGTGAGAGAGGAGTTGGGGGATGCGGGGATGGGGAGAGTGAGAGAGGGGCTGGGGGATATGGAAAGTGAGAGGGGGGATGGGGGGATGGGGAGAGTGAGAGAGGGGCTGGGGGATATGGAAAGTGAGAGGGGGATGGGTGGATGGGGAGAGTGAGAGAGGGGCTGGGGGATATGGAAAGTGAGAGGGGGATGGGGGGATGGGGGATGGGGAGAGTGAGAGAGGAGTTGGGGGATGGGAGGATGGGGAGAGTGAGAGAGGGGTTGGGGTAATGGGGGGATGGGGGTGGGGAGAGTGAGAGAGGGGTTGGGGTAATGGGGGGATGGGGAGAGTGAGAGAGGGGTTGGGGGTGGGGAGAGAGAGAGGGGTTGGGGGATGGTGGGTGGGAAGAGTGAGAGAGGTGTTGGGGGGTGGGGAGAGTGAGAGAGGGGTTGGGGGATGTGGAAAGTGAGAAGGGGGATGGGGGGATGGGGAGAGTGAGAGAGGGGTTGGGGGATGGGGGAGGGCGTGAGAGAGAGGGGCTGGGGATGTGGAAAGTGAGAGAGGGGCTGAGGGATATTGAAAGTGAGAGGGGGGATGGGGGAATGGGGAGAGTGAGAGAGGGGTTGGGGGGATGGGGGAGGGCGGGAGAGAGAGAGAGGGGCTTGGGATGTGGAAAGTGAGAGGTTGGGGGGATGGGGGATGGGGAGAGTGGGAGAGGGGTTGGGGTAATGGGGGGATGGGGAGAGTGAGAGAGGGGCTGGGGTAATATGGAAAGTGAGAGGGGGATGGGGGGATGGGGAGAGTGAGAGAGGGGTTGGGGGATGGGGGAGGGCGGGAGAGAGAGAGAGGGGCTTGGGATGTGGAAAGTGAGAGGTTGGGGGGATGGGGGATGGGGAGAGTGGGAGAGGGGTTGGGGTAATGGGGGGATGGGGAGAGTGAGAGAGGGGCTGGGGTAATATGGAAAGTGAGAGGGGGATGGGGGGATGGGGAGAGTGAGAGAGGGGTTGGGGGATGGGGGAGGGCGGGAGAGAGAGGGGCTGGGAATGTGGAAAGTGAGAGGGGGGATGGGGGAATGGGGAGAGTGAGAGAGGGGTTGGGGGGATGGGGGAGGGCGGGAGAGAGAGAGGGGCTTGGGATCTGGAAAGTGAGAGGTTGGGGGGATGGGGGATGGGGAGAGTGGGAGAGGGGTTGGGGGATGGGGGGATGGGGTAAGTGAGAGAGGGGTTGGGGGATGTGGAGAGTGAGAGAGGGGTTGGGGGATGGGGAGAGTGAGAGAGGAGTTGGGTGGATGGGGTGAGTGAGAGAGGAGTTGGGGGATGGGAGGATGGGGAGAGTGAGAGAGGGGTTGGGGTAATGGGGGATGGGGGTGGGGAGAGTGAGAGAGGGGTTGGGGTAATGGGGGGATGGGGAGAGTGAGAGAGGGGTTGGGGGTGGGGGAGAGAGAGGGGTTGGGGGGATGGGGGTGGGAAGAGTGAGAGAGGTGTTGGGGGGTGGGGAGAGTGAGAGAGGGGTTGGGGGATGGGGGTGGGGAGAGAGAGAGAGAGGGGTTGGGGGATGTGGGGATGGGGAGAGTGAGAGAGGGGTTTGGGGGGTGGGGGGATAGGGGGTGGGGAGATGAGAAAGGGGTTGGGGTAATGGGGGATGGGAAGAGTGAGAGAGGGGTTGGGGGGGTGGGGAGAGTGAGAGAGGGGTTGGGGGGATGGGGAGAGTGAGAGAGGGGTGGGGGGATGGGGAGAGTGAGAGAGGGGTTGGGGGTGGGGAGAGTGAGAGAAGGGTTGGGGGATGGGGAGAGTGAGAGAGGGGTTGGGGGGTGGGGGAGAGTGAGAGAGGGGTTGGGGGGTGGGGGGAGTGAGAGAGGGGTTGGGGGGATGGGGAGAGTGAGAGAGGGGATGGGGGGATGGGGAGAGTGAGAGAGGGGCAGAAAAGAGGTGAGATGCAAAAGGGAGGGACAAAAACATACAGAATAAATAGGTCTCCTCTCCTCTCCTCTCCTCTCCCCTCCTCTCCTCTCCTCTCCTCTCCTCTCCTCTCCTCTCCTCTCCTCTCCTCTCCTCTCCCCTCCTCTCCTGTGTAATTGATAGATATGCACACACACACATTACATGCTCATGTTTTTAAATGTAAATTGTAATGTCTTTTGTCTGTAATGTCTTTATATGTGGGACCCCAGTAATACTAGCTGTCTTTGGCTAATGGGGATCCTAATAAATCACATCAAATCCTCTCTGTTCTCTCTGTGTTATGGCCAGTACTGTGCTCTTCTCTGCTGTGTTCAGGGAGGATGTTGTTGTTGGTTGTGTTGTGATCAGTAGCTACAGACTGGGGTCCTGTAGTCCTCAGGAACATGACATTGTAATCTGTTCCATGTTTTATTTATGGACCTTACTGAGGCAGATAACGGCTGTTTTAACAAACAAAGATGATTGCTTCAGGGGCCAACTGCTCCTCCTGAGGTAATTAAGACAAAGTAGCTCCCAGGGCCAGGAGAGAGGGAGGGAGGGACAGGGAGGGCAGGAGGGAGGGAGAGGGAGGGCAGGAGCAGGGAGGTGGGAGGGAAGGATTTATGCAACCAATTGCATAGCCCTGTATGTTCCGATTAGGGTTAAGGTAAACCCGGGATGTGGACATGATACTAGGGTTAGGGTTAAGGGCAGTAAAATCCATCAATCAGAGGCGGTCTGATAAAATGCAGTAAATATGCATAACCAATCACTGGCAGTCACACACAGTGGCACACCTATTTAACAGTGGCTCAATCCTAGCCCTGCCATGTTTATTTGTAAACTGAACAGACAATATGAGAGGCTGGGCTGTACAAAGGACAGAGCCTGCCAGCTGGCCAAATCAAGCTATTTCCCCTCCCTTCTCCCTCTCCGCTACTCATCCCCCCTCTGTAATGCCAGCCAACCCCCCCAAGCCAACACACACACACACCTACACACACACACATGGTTGTCAGGAGTTCTACTGCCCATAGCATATCTTGAATTGCCCTTTCCTACACCTCCCTCTGGCCATCCCTATGTCCTCACTACAAACCAACGCACGCACGCACGCACACACGCACGCACACACACGCACGCACGCACGCACGCACGCACGCACGCACACACACACACACACACACACACACACACACACACACACACACACACACACACACACACACACACACACACACACACACACACACACACACACACACACACACACACACACAGTCCTGAGCCTTTCCAGTGATGAGAGATGATCCCTAGAAGTGCCTATTTCATTTGAAGACCGAGCATTATGGTTGTGTGTTTGTGCACATGAGTATTTATCTGTGTTTGTGTGTGTGTTGTGTTTTTGTACACATGTATTTTTGTGTGTGAGAAAGAGAGCGGGAGAGAGGGAGAAGAGGGGAAGGGGGTTTCACCAGCCAGCTTCCCTCCCTCTCTACAGCCCCCTGGTGAGAAAACAAATTGGTCTCTGTTCCTGTTCACAACAATTGATGTTCCATTAGAACCAGGTGGCCTTGATAGGCACCAACCTGTCTTGCAGAAAATACATACACAATGTCCATCTCCGTTCATTCTCCCTCTATCTGTCTCTTTCTTTACTGATGGGGGCAGATGGCAAGCGCCCAGAAAGTATGATCTTCTTGGACGGTTCTCCTTGCCTTCCAAAAAGGGTCTTATCTCTCTCTCCCTATTGCTCTCTTTCAAAGGCCTATTTCTTAGGCCCTTTGTATTATACACACGTAAGCATGTGGACACACGCACATGATACACACCCACACACGCACGCGCACACACACCCACCCACGCACGCACCCGGACACACACACACACACACACACACACACACACACACACACACACACACACACACACACACACACACACACACACACACACACACACACACACACACACACTACGTACAGTATACATTTCCTTGGTGTAAAACTCCTCATTATGACACCCAGGGTGAGTCCCCTATTCAGCCTATTCCCTTTCTAGTGCACTACTTTTGACGAGAGCCCCGTAGGTCCAGATCAAAAGTATAGTGCACTACATAAGGAATAGGCTGCCACTTGAGATGCACCCCTCTGGCTATGAGAAAGAGTGATCTATGGTCCAGAGGTATTTACCAGTCAGTAGATAAGGACACCTGAGATGTGAGTAGAGCAGCATAGCAGTGGATGATACAGCACACAGCTAATCCTCTTCACCTGTCTATCTCTACACACACACAGACACTCTCTCCCTATACCCCAACGCCAAGTAATCCCCAGCATTAGATCTCTACTGCTCCTCAACTGGCTGAGAGGATGACAAAACAACAAACCTAACATAACACTGTACGTGTCCTCGCCGCTCAGATCTCCTCTCCACAGTGTTATCTGTACCCACGTGTGCCTGACTTGCTCATCAGCATGAGGCCGTTAAAAGGCGATGTGTGTGTGCGTTTGTGCAGTATGTGTGTGTGTGTGTGTGTGTGTGTGTGTGTGTGTGTGTGTGTGTGTGTGTGTGTGTGTGTGTGTGTGTGTGTGTGTCATGGTGTAAAGATGATGAGTGCGTTTTAATTAGTCTCTAATTTACAGCCCAGTGAGTCTGTGTCCAGAAGGTTGATGCTGTGGATTCCAGAGGAGCCGATTGGCCGCCAGCTGGCCTGCAGTATGGAAGCTAGCCGAGTGACAAAGGTATTGCATTTTTCTCCAAGGAGAAATTCTAATACTAGTAATTACCTAGCAGACTAAAGGGCAACATTTCCACCAATTTTTTAAGGGAGTGCGCAAATTGAGGTCAGGGATGGGACTGCTTCCAGGTTTGCTGCAGGTTGTCACTGTGTTATAGTCGGGGGACAGTGCTTCGGTCTCCGCCACTGAAATACATGCCTATTCCACCAGCCACAAATGTAAATCCTCCTCAATTAAAATATTGCATTTTTTATTCCTTATTTTTTTCTCCTTTTCAAATCTCACTCAGACATTCATTTCTTTGTCATAGGCTTCAATTACACTGGGAATGGCCGGAGGTTGGGATGGATGACGCTATCACTTGCCCTGATGGGAAACTCTGTCTGTTTCCCAAATGGAACTTTATTCCCTATACAGTGCACTTCTTTTGACCAGAGCCGTCGTCAAACGTAATGCATTATATAGGGAATAGGGTGCCGTTTGGGATGCTCTCTGTGTAGAATGTGAGAATGTGGTTCTGCTGGCCTAGGCTTCTTCACGTTTAGGTTATCACCCCCCTACACGAACATGCTAAAAACACAACACTGCTGATCGCTTCCTCAGGTCTGTGCCTCTGTAAATACAACAGAAACCAGCGCCATGTCTTCGCCTGAAAAGGCACCCTATTCCCTATATAGTGCACTACTTTAGATCTCCCTCCCCGAGCCTAGCAGACCCCTTTTTCACCCACTACCCATAGTCCTAGCAGACCCCTTTTTCACCCACTACCCATAGTCCTAGTAGACCCCCTTTTCTCCCATTACCCATAGTCCTAGCAGACCTCTTTTTCTCCCACTACCCATAGTCCTAGCAGACCTCTTTTTCTCCCATTACCCATAGTCCTAGCAGACCTCTTTTTCTCCCATTACCCATAGTCCTAGCAGACCTCTTTTTCTCCCATTACCCATAGTCCTAGCAGACCTCTTTTTCTCCCATTACCCATAGTCCTAGCAGACCTCTTTTTCTCCCACTACCCATAGTCCTAGCAGACCTCTTTTTCTCCCATTACCCATAGTCCTAGCAGACCCCTTTTTCTCCCATTACCCATAGTCCTAGCAGACCTCTTTTTCTCCCATTACCCATAGTCCTAGCAGACCTCTTTTTCTCCCATTACCCATAGTCCTAGCAGACCTCTTTTTCTCCCATTACCCATAGTCCTAGCAGACCTCTTTTTCTCCCATTACCCATAGTCCTAGCAGACCTCTTTTTCTCCCATTACCCATAGTCCTAGCAGACCTCTTTTTCTCCCATTACCCATGCATAGTCCCAATATGAACAAGAAAAACAACCAGTTATTAAAATAATTAAAAACCCTAAACTAAAAGTCATAATCAAATGGTTTGCTCCTGAGACCAGCGGCTGCATGGGGTTAGACCAAAATTAAAGGGCTGGGTAAAACCAGGCCCCTGGTGAACAGGGTGCTTTCTCGGCTCTGTGGTTTGGGGTCGGCCACACACCACCTCCTCACAGCTTCACACAGCTCTCTGCCGTTTCATCTGGCTGCTGTGAAAAGCCCTACTGTAGGCCCCAGAGAAAACCTTTATCCGGTTATTAAATACCAGCTAAGTGACCACTGGCTCTGACCAGAGAGACTTCAGAGGGACACAGGGTCAATGACCAGAGAGGCCTCAGAGGGGCAATGTCAATGACCAGAGAGGCCTCAGAGGGACACAGGGTCAATGACCAGAGAGACTTCAGAGGGACACAGGGTCAATGACCAGAGAGACTTCAGAGGAACACAGGGTCAATGACCAGAGAGACTTCAGAGGGACACAGGGTCAATGATCAGAGAGGCCTCAGAGGGACACAGGGTCAATGACCAGAGAGGCCTCAGAGGGACCCAGGGTCAATGACCAGAGAGGCCTCAGAGGGACACAGGGTCAATGACCAGAGAGGCCTCAGAGGGACACAGGGTCAATGACCAGAGAGGCCTCAGAGGGACAACGTCAGTGACGAGAGAGGCCTTAGATGGACAATGTCAATGGCCAGAGAGCTGGGGATCTATTGACTCTGACAGACCTGGGGAAACTGAGTGCTGGTTGGATATGAATCGTGATTCAATATGTATGTGGTTAAGGCCCCCCCCCCTCTGTCTTTTTCCTACGTCTCTTTTTCCTATGTCTCTCTCTATTGCAGTACCCATTTGGCCCTTTTCTGGCTGTTTGTCCTGGTTGTCAATCACCTGGTCCAGAAACCCAGAGGGTCCTGTTTGGAAGAACCACTCTGACCTGTTCCTGAGGGTTCTATTCTTCTCAGTCTCCAGTATCCATGCTGAATTAGTCTATGTGACGGGGGGCTAGGGAGAGTCTGTCATATCTGGTGTAATTCTCCTGTCTTATCCAGCCAGCTTAACCCTGATTCAAGTCAGTACTCAAAGTCCATCCTTGTCTGAAGTTGTCGGGAAATGACGTGGAAACCAGCCACTAGGGGCAAGTGAGTGCTGTTACCCTCAAGTAGGTTTCAGGTCTGCTAGGGTGTTGTGGACAGGGATGATGGTTGGGTGTAAGCATCTCCCTCTGGCTGCATGTTCAAATCCAGCGATAGAAAGTTGTTTATGATATTTTTGTTTTAAGTCTACCCCAAACCTTAACCTTTAACACAACCATTTGGAGTTCATTTCTAACCTTAAGATTTCGGAGTAAATATCTAAACTTTACGTTTCAGAAACATGGATGAAGTTCTAATTCTGACATGAGACTTAGAGCTGGCTGCTCTTATCTGGTGTCCTGTGTGATCTTAGGTATGCGTCCTCTAATTCTCCCATCTCTCTCTCTCTCTCTCTCCCTCTCTGTGTCTCTCCCTCTGTGTCTCTGTCTCTCTCTCTCTCTCTCTCTCTCTCTCTCTCTCTCTCTCTCTCTCTGTGTGTCTCTCTCTCCATGTCTCTCTGTGTCCCCCTCCTGTGTCCCCCTCTCTGTGTCTCTCTCTCTCTCTCTCTGTCTTTCTCTCTCTCTCTCTCTCTCTCTCTCTCTCTCTCTCTCTCTCCCCCCCCCTCTCTCTCTCTCTCTCTCTCTCTCTCTCACTTTGTCTCTCTCTCTCTCTCACTTTGTCTCTCTCTCTCTCTCTCTCTCTCTATGTGTCTCTCTCTCTGTCTTTCTCTCTCTCTCTCTCTCTCTCTCTCTCTCTCTCTCTCTCTATCTCTCTCTCTCTCTCTCTCTCTCTCTCTCTGTGTCTCTCTGTTTCTGTTTCTGTTTCTCTCTCTCTCCACTCCCGGAGGGCCTGAGCCCTAGGACCATGCCCAACATTTAATCCTGAGGCGCTGACCTGTTGCACCCTCTATACACGCAGTGGTGGGGGCTTGTGGTATTGTCCCTCCTCTCTCACCATCCAGAGGGGTCTGGTGGGGGCTTGTGGAATTGTCCCGCCTCTCTCAACTTCCAGAGGGATCTGCTGGGGGCTTGTGGAATTGTCCCTCCTCTCTCACCATCCAGAGGGGTCTGGTGGGGGCTTGTGGAATTGTCCCGCCTCTCTCGCCTTCCAGAGGGATCTGCTGGGGGCTTGTGGAATTGTCCCTCCTCTCTCACCTTCCAGAGGGATCTGCTGGGGGCTTGTTGAATTGTCCCTCCTCTCTCACCTTCCAGAGGGGTCTGCTGGGGGCTTGTGGTATTGTACTATGCCTGAGATTGATGGCAAGTTCTACAGTTCTTAAAGCAACCACCCCCTAATAACCCCACAGCCCACACCACCCTATCCTTAATAACCCCACAGCCCACACCACCCTATCCATAATAACCCCACAGCCCACACCACCCTATCCTTAATAACCCCACAGCCCACACCACCCTATCCTTAATAACCCCACAGCCCACACCACCCTATCCTTAATAACCCCACAGCCCACACCACCCTATCCTTAATAACCCCACAGCCCTCACCACCCTATCCTTAATAACCCCACAGCCCACACCACCCTATCCTTAATAACCTCACAGCCCACACCACCCTATCCATAATAACCCCACAGCCCACACCACCCTATCCTTAATAACCCCACAGCCCACACCACCCTATCCTTAATAACCTCAGAGCCCACACCACCCTATCCATAATAACCCCACAGCCCACACAACCCTATCCTTAATAACCCCACAGCCCACACCACCCTATCCTTAATAACCCCACAGCCTACTCCACCCTATCCATAATAAGCCCACAGCCCACACCACCCTATCCATAATAACCCCACAGCCCACACCACCCTATCCTTAATAACCCCACAGCCCACACCACCCTATCCTTAATAACCCCACAGCCCACACCACCCTATCCTTAATAACCCTACAGCCCACACCACCCTATCCTTAATAACCCCACAGCCCACACCACCATCCCCTTAATAACCCTAAAGCCCACACCACCCTGTCCTTAATAACCCCACAGTCCACACCACCCTATCCTTAATAACCCCACAGCCAACACCACTCTATCCTTAATAACACCACAGCCCACACCACCCTATCCTTAATAACCCCACAGCCCACACCACCCTATCCTTAATAACCCCACAGCCCACACCACCCTATCCTTAATAACCCCACAGTCCACACCACCCTATCCTTAATAACCCCACAGCCAACACCACTCTATCCTTAATAACACCACAGCCCACACCACCCTATCCTTAATAACCCTACAGCCCACACCACCCTATCCTTAATAACCCTACAGCCCACACCACCATCCCCTTAATAACCCTAAAGACCACACCACCCTATCCTTAATAACCCCACAGCCTACTCCACCCTATCCTAAATAACCCTACAGCCCACACCACCCTATCCTTAATAACCCCACAGCCCACACCACCCTATCCTTAATAACCCCACAGCCCACACCACCCTATCCTTAATAACCCCACAGCCTACTCCACCCTATCCTTAATAACCCCACAGCCCACACCACCCTATCCTTAATAACCCCACAGCCTACTCCACCCTATCCTTAATAACCTCACAGCCCACACCACCCTATCCTTAATAACCTCACAGTCCACACCACCCTATCCTTAATAACCCTACAGCCTACTCCACCCTATCCATAATAACCCCACAGCCCACACCACCCTATCCATAATAACCCCACAGCCCACACCACCCTATCCTTAATAACCCCACAGCCCACACCACCCTATCCTTAATAACCCTACAGCCTACTCCACCCTATCCATAATAACCCCACAGCCCACACCACCCTATCCATAATAACCCCACAGCCCACACCACCCTATCCATAATAACCCCACAGCCCACACCACCCTATCCATAATAACCCCACAGTCCACACCACCCTATCCTTAATAACCTCACAGCCCACACCACCCTATCCTTAATAACCTCACAGTCCACACCACCCTATCCTTAATAACCCTACAGCCTACTCCACCCTATCCATAATAACCCCACAGCCCACACCACCCTATCCATAATAACCCCACAGCCCACACCACCCTATCCATAATAACCCCACAGTCCACACCACCCTATCCTTAATAACCTCACAGCCCACACCACCCTATCCTTAATAACCTCACAGTCCACACCACCCTATCCTTAATAACCCTACAGCCTACTCCACCCTATCCATAATAAGCCCACAGCCCACACCACCCTATCCTTAATAACCCCACAGCCCACACCACCCTATCCTTAATAACCCTACAGCCTACTCCACCCTATCCATAATAACCCCACAGCCCACACCACCCTATCCATAATAACCCCACAGCCCACACCACCCTATCCTTAATAACCCCACAGCCCACACCACCCTATCCTTAATAACCCTACAGCCTACTCCACCCTATCCATAATAACCCCACAGCCCACACCACCCTATCCTTAATAACCCCACAGCCCACACCACCCTATCCTTAATAACCCCACAGCCCACACCACCCTATCCTTAATAACCCCACAGCCCACACCACCCTATCCTTAATAACCTCACAGCCCACACCACCCTATCCATAATAACCCCACAGCCCACACCACCCTATCCTTAATAACCCTACAGCCCACACCACCCTATCCTTAATAACCCCACAGCCCACACCACCATCCCCTTAATAACCCTAAAGCCCACAATACCCTGTCCTTAATAACCCCACAGTCCACACCACCCTATCCTTAATAACCCCACAGCCCACACCACCCTATCCTTAATAAGCCCACAGCCCACACCACCCTATCCTTAATAACACCACAGCCTACTCCACCCTATCCATAATAAGCCCACAGCCCACACCACCCTATCCTTAATAACACCTCAGCCCACACCACCCTATCCATAATAACCCCACAGCCCACACCACCCTATCCATAATAACCCCACAGCCCACACCACCCTATCCTTAATAACCCCACAGCCCACACCACCCTATCCTTAATAGCCCCACAGCCCACACAACCCTATCCTTAATAACCCTACAGCCTACTTCACACTATCCATAATAACCCCACAGCCCACACCACCCTATCCTTAATAACCCCACAGCCCACACCACCCTATCCTTAATAACCCTACAGCCTACTTCACCCTATCCATAATAACCCCACATCCCACACCACCCTATCCTTAATAACCCCACAGCCCACACCACCCTATCCTTAATAACCCCACAGCCCACACCACCCTATCCTTAATAACCCTACAGCCTACTCCACCCTATCCATAATAACCCCACAGCCCACACCACCCTATCCATAATAACCCCACAGCCCACACCACCCTATCCATAATAACCCCACAGCCCACACCACCCTATCCATAATAACCCCACAGTCCACACCACCCTATCCTTAATAACCTCACAGCCCACACCACCCTATCCTTAATAACCTCACAGTCCACACCACCCTATCCTTAATAACCCTACAGCCTACTCCACCCTATCCATAATAACCCCACAGCCCACACCACCCTATCCATAATAACCCCACAGCCCACACCACCCTATCCATAATAACCCCACAGTCCACACCACCCTATCCTTAATAACCTCACAGCCCACACCACCCTATCCTTAATAACCTCACAGTCCACACCACCCTATCCTTAATAACCCTACAGCCTACTCCACCCTATCCATAATAAGCCCACAGCCCACACCACCCTATCCTTAATAACCCCACAGCCCACACCACCCTATCCTTAATAACCCTACAGCCTACTCCACCCTATCCATAATAACCCCACAGCCCACACCACCCTATCCATAATAACCCCACAGCCCACACCACCCTATCCTTAATAACCCCACAGCCCACACCACCCTATCCTTAATAACCCTACAGCCTACTCCACCCTATCCATAATAACCCCACAGCCCACACCACCCTATCCTTAATAACCCCACAGCCCACACCACCCTATCCTTAATAACCCCACAGCCCACACCACCCTATCCTTAATAACCCCACAGCCCACACCACCCTATCCTTAATAACCTCACAGCCCACACCACCCTATCCATAATAACCCCACAGCCCACACCACCCTATCCTTAATAACCCTACAGCCCACACCACCCTATCCTTAATAACCCCACAGCCCACACCACCATCCCCTTAATAACCCTAAAGCCCACAATACCCTGTCCTTAATAACCCCACAGTCCACACCACCCTATCCTTAATAACCCCACAGCCCACACCACCCTATCCTTAATAAGCCCACAGCCCACACCACCCTATCCTTAATAACCCCACAGCCTACTCCACCCTATCCATAATAAGCCCACAGCCCACACCACCCTATCCTTAATAACACCTCAGCCCACACCACCCTATCCATAATAACCCCACAGCCCACACCACCCTATCCATAATAACCCCACAGCCCACACCACCCTATCCTTAATAACCCCACAGCCCACACCACCCTATCCTTAATAGCCCCACAGCCCACACCACCCTATCCTTAATAACCCTACAGCCTACTTCACACTATCCATAATAACCCCACAGCCCACACCACCCTATCCTTAATAACCCCACAGCCCACACCACCCTATCCTTAATAACCCTACAGCCTACTTCACCCTATCCATAATAACCCCACATCCCACACCACCCTATCCTTAATAACCCCACAGCCCACACCACCCTATCCTTAATAACCCCACAGCCCACACCACCCTCCCCTCAACCTCTTTATTCACACTCCCCTCAAACCTTCATTACCCTCAGAGAAAAGTGGAGTCATCTTACATTTATATTTTAGCTTAGATGAGACAGGAAGGAGAGTGAGAGATGGATAGAGAGAGAGGGGGAGGGAGAGACAGATAGAGAGAAATAAAGAGAGTGAAAGAGAGAGAGAGAAAGAAAAAGATAGTGAGAGAGTGACAGAGAGAGACACAGAGAGAGAGGGAGATCGAGATGGATACAGGACTTACAGAAATTCAACTCCACTTGAGCAAGGTTCAGACAAACATAGCGAGACTGGTCACCTTCTCTTTCAGTGGCAACTCCTGGGGGGGAGGGAGATGAAGTGGACTTGACTTCCCTAGCTAATTGCAGATTGTATTTGATAAGCAAAGCCCTTCCCCTTTCCCAAAACTCCAGCAAAAATCCTGTCCCTATACAGTATTTAATGATAACATATTTTCTTCCCTTCCATTGTCTGAGAAGTGAATTATCATTACATATTTTTCCTCTCCCTCCATCGCTTCTATATGTGAGTTAGCGAGATAAGTTGACCTTTTGGAAATCTGGGCCTGCGATCTGATTGAACGGTTATTGCAATACTCCCATGATGAAAAGAAAAATGTCAGTTTGCATTGTGGTATTTGTATATACTGTACATGCTATCAAAGGGAGAGTTCCCTCAAACTCACTCACTCACTCACTCACTCACTCACTCACTCACTCACTCACTCACTCACTCACTCACTCACTCACTCACTCACTCACTCTCTCCCCACCTCTCTCTCTCTCTCTCTCTCTCTCTCATTTTTCTCCCTCTCCCCCCCCCTCTCTCTCTTTCCCTCCCAATCTCTCTTTCTGTTCCACATTTGTGCATGCCATTTGGCCTGGTAGAAGCGACCACATTCCAGTGGAACAAGACCAGACAGTGGTACCACAGGAGACTACCATTTCTGAAGGGAGAAATATTTGCTAGACAGGTTGGACACATTTCACAGGGATCTCTCTTTGTGTCTCTTGTCTCTTATCCAAAACAGCACCCCATTCCTTATATTGTGCACACATTTTGACCCAGGCCCTATGGGACAATACAAAGAGTATAACCCTATGTCTTCTCCGTGGGTTGAGAACCAACCTTTTTCTAGTGTTACTAAATAAACACTGTTTACAGTAATACTTTGAGAGATTATTCTGCTATGTAAGGTGCCTACATTACAAAGACAAGGTAAAGTTAGTCAACTGTCTGAGTAGGAACGATGGATGCCGTTCTGAAAATTGTATTCACTTAAAGCATCAAATTGTCATAAATATGTCAGTTATCCTATAGACGAACAACATATTTTTATCAACAGTAGAGTCCCCGATACACATAGTAGAGTCCCCGATACACAGTAGAGTCCCTGATACACAGTACAGTCCCTTGTACATAGTACAGTCCCTGATACACAGTACAGTCCCTGATACACAGTAGAGTCCCTGATACACAGTACAGTCCCTGGTACACAGTAGAGTCCCTGGTACACAGTAGAGTCCCTGATACACAGTAGAGTCCCTGATACACAGTAGAGTCCCTGATACACAGTAGAGTCCCTGATACACAGTACAGTCCCTGATACACAGTAGTGTCCTTGATACACAGTAGAGTCCCTGATACACAGTAGAGTCACTGATACACAGTACAGTCCCTTGTACATAGTACAGTCCCTGATACACAGTACAGTCCCTGATACACAGTAGAGTCCCTGGTACACAGTAGAGTCCCTGATACACAGTAGAGTCCCTGATACACAGTACAGTCCCTGATACACAGTAGTGTCCTTGATACACAGTAGAGTCCCTGATACACAGTAGAGTCACTGATACACAGTACAGTCCCTTGTACATAGTACAGTCCCTGATACACAGTACAGTCCCTGATACACAGTAGAGTCCCTGGTACACAGTACAGTCCCTGATACACAGTAGAGTCCCTGATACACAGTACAGTCCCTGGTACACAGTACAGTCCCTGATACACAGTAGTGTCCTTGATACACAGTAGTGTCCCTGATACACAGTACAGTCCCTGGTACACAGTAGAGTCCCTGATACACAGTACAGTCCCTGGTACACAGTACAGTCCCTGATACACAGTAGTGTCCCTGATACACAGTACAGTCCCTGGTACACAGTTGCGTCCCTGATACACAGTAGAGTCCCTGATACACAGTAGAGTCCCTGATACATAGTACAGTCCCTGATACACAGTACAGTCCCTGGTACACAGTAGAGTCACTGATACACAGTACAGTCCCTGGTACACAGTACAGTCCCTGATACACAGTAGTGTCCCTGATACACAGTA
>NC_088243.1:16396943-16431943 GCF_036934945.1 Oncorhynchus masou masou | reverse complement strand
AGTGTGAAGGGCAGCCAGTCTGGATTTGGCATCACTCTTCTCTTCTTCTCTAGCTAGCTAAAATTGTCCCTTTCCCAAATTAGCCATGAATGGAGATGGAGATTTGTACTTTTTACTTGTGTCTGTACTGGCCAATGATTATAACGGTGATTCTGATCCAACCATTAATTCATAACATTGTGCCTCTGACCTGAGAGGATGGAAATTCAATATGTAGCTAGATGTAGAAGGCTAATGTTAACTAAATGGGTAATCATTGCCCATGAAAGGATGTTAGGCTAGGGAGCAAGCATTTTAGCCAGGTAGCCCAGGACAACAAAAACTAAAAGCATGTACTGTATGACAGAGTGATCGACCGTTTCGTCAACATGAAAGAGAGGAGGATGGCATTGGTGTTTCTCTACAATTAGGGTGAGTCAACATGTTTTTTCTATTTGCACAAACACATGCACACACACAGAAATCAGAACCATGGACAGCCACATCATATTTAGCTTACGTTTATTGGACTAAATTGTTTTGGGTATCTTTTAGTTGTTACTGTATTAGACTAAGCAGAGGTGATTTGATGATGTTAACATGTTGAAGTTGAAATGGTGCTGGAATAATGGAGGCAGCGTCTGATTTCTTTACGACTTGCAGTAACTCTCCATGGTTCTAAATCAATAGTTCTTTAGTAGTCCGAAAATGTAGGAACCATTAACTTGATTGACCATGCTGTAGGTCATGTGACTGTTTGTTACACTCTATATGCTTCTTGGACTCCACCGGACAGATGTTGCTCTCCAGTTTTGTGATGAAACAAAGGCGTGATTGAATTTATTCTGCCACTGTGTCTTTTTATTGACTCGACCTACAGGCCTATATATCACAGGGTGTCAAGGCATATTAACTAGAAGGTTATAGAGCAAACAACGCAATTATGACAACACAGAAGTTCAGGCTTCCTCTGTGATTTTATCCACACACTGCTATTGACAGTTGTAGCCTATGTGCCTGATTATTCACTTCTCTTTTATTTGCTGTTTTGTTTGGCTCTCCAGGCTTACGAAGTACCCTGGGTTTTAAATCGACACTTTGTTTGGCTCTCCAGGCTTACGAAGTACCCTGGGTTTTAAATCGACACTTTGTTTGGCTCTCCAGGCTTACGAAGTACCCTGGGTTTTAAATCGACACTTTGTTTGGCTCTCCAGGCTTACGAAGTACCCTGGGTTTTAAATCGACACTTTGTTTGGCTCTCCAGGCTTACGAAGTACCCTGGGTTTTAAATCGACACTTTGTTTGGCTCTCCAGGCTTACGAAGTACCCTGGGTTTTAAATCGACACTTTGTTTGGCTCTCCAGGCTTACGAAGTACCCTGGGTTTTAAATCGACACTTTGTTTGGCTCTCCAGGCTTACGAAGTACCCTGGGTTTTAAATCGACACTTTGTTTGGCTCTCCAGGCTTACGAAGTACCCTGGGTTTTAAATCGACACTTTGTTTGGCTCTCCAGGCTTACGAAGTACCCTGGGTTTTAAATCGACACTTTGTTTGGCTCTCCAGGCTTACGAAGTACCCTGGGTTTTAAATCGACACTTTGTTTGGCTCTCCAGGCTTACGAAGTACCCTGGGTTTTAAATCGACACTTTGTTTGGCTCTCCAGGCTTACGAAGTACCCTGGGTTTTAAATCGACACTTGGTTTGGCTCTCCAGGCTTACGAAGTACCCTGGGTTTTAAATCGACAATTTGTTTGGCTCTCCAGGCTTACGAAGTACCCTGGGTTTTAAATCGACACTTTGTTTGGCTCTCCAGGCTTACGAAGTACCCTGGGTTTTAAATCGACACTTTGTTTGGCTCTCCAGGCTTACGAAGTACCCTGGGTTTTAAATCGACACTTTGTTTGGCTCTCCAGGCTTACGAAGTACCCTGGGTTTTAAATCGACACTTTGTTTGGCTCTCCAGGCTTACGAAGTACCCTGGGTTTTAAATCGACACTTTGTTTGGCTCTCCAGGCTTACGAAGTACCCTGGGTTTTAAATCGACACTTTGTTTGGCTCTCCAGGCTTACGAAGTACCCTGGGTTTTAAATCGACACTTTGTTTGGCTCTCCAGGCTTACGAAGTACCCTGGGTTTTAAATCGACACTTTGTTTGGCTCTCCAGGCTTACGAAGTACCCTGGGTTTTAAATCGACACTTTGTTTGGCTCTCCAGGCTTACGAAGTACCCTGGGTTTTAAATCGACACTTTGTTTGGCTCTCCAGGCTTACGAAGTACCCTGGGTTTTAAATCGACACTTTGTTTGGCTCTCCAGGCTTACGAAGTACCCTGGGTTTTAAATCGACACTTTGTTTGGCTCTCCAGGCTTACGAAGTACCCTGGGTTTTAAATCGACACTTTGTTTGGCTCTCCAGGCTTACGAAGTACCCTGGGTTTTAAATCGACACTTTGTTTGGCTCTCCAGGCTTACGAAGTACCCTGGGTTTTAAATCGACACTTGGTTTGGCTCTCCAGGCTTACGAAGTACCCTGGGTTTTAAATCGACACTTTGTTTGGCTCTCCAGGCTTACGAAGTACCCTGGGTCTTAAATCGACACTTTTAGAAAAAAGGGTTCCAAAAGGGTTTTTCGTCTGTCCCCGTAGGAGAACCTTCTTTGGTTCAAGGTAGAACCCTTTTGGGTTCCATTTAGAACCCTCTGTGGAAAGGGTTCTGAATCTACATGGAACCTCAAATGATTCTACCTGTAACCAAAAGTGTTCTACCCGGAACCAAAAAGGGTTCTTCAAAGAAGTTCTCCTATGGGGACAGCAGAAGAACCATTTTATGTTCTATATTGCACCTTTTTTGTATGTGTGTAGTATCTCATCCTATTTAAAAAATAATGACGGTAAGGGAAGTCTCCAAATGTTATACAGTATATTCCTACTCAAAGCAACAATTACCAATCTATTCCACATGGAGCAAACATATACCAGCATTAGATATTCAATGGAGTACTGTCTGGTCCAATATAACATTTTCATCAAGAAACCCAGATCACCAAATGGTCTGGGAGTGTCCAGAGGTTAGGGGCGTAGGAGCAACTCTGACATTGGGGGGGACCAAGTTAAGAAAAAGGGACCTGGGAGCAGGCCCCCAGAAATGTTGTTGATGAACAGGTGTGAATGCTCATTTCTAGTGACTTTTGAGAAAAGGATAAGGACAAATATCAACTTACAAATGGGAACATTTACAAGGCTAAGGGGGACATTGGGTCATGGCCATTCATACTGTACTGAATACCAGTGTGACTGTTAATGTGGATATATTCAATTAAACAAATATTTTGTGCTCTTTCTCTGCTACTGTATAATTAATTTCCTAATAATTTTAGTTACTACTGCTGCTCTACATACTGTATGCTTTGAAATATAACATTATATTTTAAACTTATAATACAGTTATTATACCGTAATAATAACCAGCAACATACACTGTTGAAAAAACGGTACAATGAAAAAAAAGTAAGCATAAAAGGTCAAACTGAAATGAATCAATCTCCGCTCTACAAACTTATTTAAAAAAAACATATCATCATGGCTGCCTCTCACCTGCATGAAATGGTCACCTGAAACACATTTTCTGGACCGTTTCCCAAACTCGGTCCTCGGGACCTCAAGGGGAGTAAGTTTTGTTTTTTGCCCTAAGACTACACAGGGGTGTGTGCTCAGCCCCCTCCTGTACTCCCTGTTCACCCATGACTGCATGGCCAGGCACGACTCTAGCACCATCATTAAGTTTGCCGACAACACAACAGTGGTAGGCCTGATCACCAGAGACCTGGCCGTGTGGTGCCAGAATAACAACCTCTCCCTCAACGTGATCAAGACAAAGGAGATGATCGTGGACTACAGGAAAAGGAGGGCTGAGCATGCCCCCATTCTCATCGACGGGGCTGTAGTGGAGCAGGTGGAGAGTTTCAAGTTCCTTGGTGTCCACATCACCAACAAACTAACATGGTCCAAGCACACCAAGACAATCGTGAAGAGGGCACAACAAAGCCTGTTCCCCCCCAGGAGACTGAAAATATTTGCCATGGGTCCTCAGATCCTCAAAGCACTACAGAGGGTAGTGCGTATGGCCCAGTACATCACTGGGGCCAAGCTTCCTGCCATCCAGGACCTATATTCCAGGTGATGTTAGAGGAAGGCCCTACAAATTGTCAAAGACTCCAGCCACCCTAGTCATAGACTGTTCTCTCTGCTACTGCATGGCAAGCGGTACCGGAGCGCCAAGTCCAGGTCCAAAAGGGTTCTTAACAGCTTTTTCCTAGCCAACGGGCTTCAACACCTGCATTGGTTGCTGTTTGGGGTTTTAGGCTGGGTTTCTGTACAGCACTTCGAGATATCAGCTGATGTACGAAGGGCTATATAAATACCTTTGATTTGATTTGATTTGTACAGGTACCCCCTGCATATAGTCTCCACATTGACTCTGTACCGATACCCCTTGCATGTAGCCTCCATATTGACTCTGTACATCTACCCACTGTATATAGTCTCGCTACTGCTATTTTACTGCTGCTCTTTAACAATTGTTATTTAAATTTTTTACTTAACACTTATTTTTCTTAAAACTGCATTGTTGGTTAAGGAATTGTAAGTAAGCATTTCACTGAAAGGTGAAATGTTGTATTCAGCGCATGTGACAAAATAACATTTGATTTGATCATGTAGTTGGGTTCACACTATGACAGATCATCAGTCTATAACTCTAGGAGCTTGTAGAGGCACTTCTCCCTTTCTGCCTGTTTGTTTGTCTGAGGGTATCATCATGGCTGCCTATTTCTTGCATGAAGTTAACACATGCAATGAACTCATCATGAGGAGCCAAAGTGGCTCTCGGGTCTGCGTACCCACATCCATACCTACACATTCAGAGCCAGCCCTGGCATTTTGGGGACCTTAAGTTCATTTTTTGTTGGTAACCCAAACCCCCACCACCACGTGCAAGAAAAACATTTTAGTAGCCCCTTCTTGACAGTGGAACATTTTTGGGGAAGTTTTAGAGTTAATTTACTGCAATTCTACACATTTTGCCATGGGGAGAAGAGAAAAATGTGCAGTTTACAGCTAATTTCCTGCATTTCTAAACATTTTGTCATAGGGTGGAAAGAAATGTTGGCAGTTTTTAATATGATATCTGAGTGAGAGTGACTAACAAAATCATTGGGGGCCCTGCAGTCGGTAGTTTGACCATGATTACTTCAAGTTTTAGATAGCTGAGCACACTCTTAGAAAAAAAATTGCTATCTAGAACTTTAAAGGGTCCCCAGAGCAAAACCCTTTGAATAACCCTTTTGCAGGTAGAACCGTTTTGGTTCCAGGTAGAACCCTTTTGGGTTCCATGTAGAACCTCTTCTACAGAGGGTTCTTCTTAGAACCCAAAAGGGTTCTACCAGCAACCAAAAAGGGTTCTCCTATGGGGACAGCCGGATAACTCTTTTGGAACCTTTTTTAAGAGTTGTTTTTGATCAGTAACTGACACAACGAGAGAGAAACTGCTGACGCACCACCCCATTTTGAAATTGCACCTTGTATTCTACTTTTCTAACTCTCTGCAGTAAGTTGAGACCCCGACTGAGTGCCTTTTTGGAGGGGGGTGGGGACAACAGCCACGACATACAGGCAGAGAAGGATTTATTTTCCTAACAGCAGCCAAGAGAATGGTAGCCTTATGATGGCAAGCCCCACACACTCCGCACACATCAGCAATGGATTTCCTCATTCATGGACACAGCTCAACTGGAACAATCAATCTCTCGACTGCATCGCTCATCTGCCAAATCAGACAATATTAACATGTGGAGTACAACACTTGACAGTTTCACATCACTACTTTGATATATGCACTAGAGTAAGCATGTCCTGTGGGTGTGAAAGGTTGTGGAGATAAATGTGTAGTTGTGTAATGTCTGTTGGTTGGTATTTTTATCCTAAAAAAATGTATAGTATAAACAATATGATTATATGATAACAATAGCTATTATGATGACTTCTATTCCAGATGACTGCTCTTAGCTGACTGTTACCAGGCATGTCACGTCATAAAATCACCTGCATGTGGATGTTTGCATGTTCTTTGTCAGGAACTCGCAGAG
Organism: Oncorhynchus masou masou; assembly: GCF_036934945.1. Taxonomy (NCBI): domain Eukaryota; kingdom Metazoa; phylum Chordata; class Actinopteri; order Salmoniformes; family Salmonidae; genus Oncorhynchus; species Oncorhynchus masou. Next base: position 16,425,824 of record NC_088243.1, on the reverse strand, counting down.
TTAAAATCACCTGCATGTGGATGTTTGCATGTTCTTTGTCGGGAACTCGCAGAGTTAAAATCACCTGCATGTGGATGTTTGCAGGTTCTTTGTCGGGAACTCGCAGAGTTAAAATCACCTGCATGTGGATGTTTGCAGGTTCTTTGTCAGGAACTCGCAGAGTTAAAATCACCTGCATGTGGATGTTTGCATGTTCTTTGTCAGGAACTCGCAGAGTTAAAATCACCTGCATGTGGATGTTTGCAGGTTCTTTGTCGGGAACTCGCAGAGTTAAAATCACCTGCATGTGGATGTTTGCATGTTCTTTGTCGGGAACTCGCAGAGTTAAAATCACCTGCATGTGGATGTTTGCATGTTCTTTGTCGGGAACTCGCAGAGTTAAAATCACCTGCATGTGGATGTTTGCAGGTTCTTTGTCGGGAACTCGCAGAGTTAAAATCACCTGCATGTGGATGTTTGCAGGTTCTTTGTCAGGAACTCGCAGAGTTAAAATCACCTGCATGTGGATGTTTGCAGGTTCTTTGTCAGGAACTCGCAGAGTTAAAATCACCTGCATGTGGATGTTTGCAGGTTCTTTGTCGGGAACTCGCCTGCGTCATACAGATGTGGTTGTTTGCAGGTCTTGTGACAGACACCACAGCAGATCTCAACAGTCTCTGATAGCTGCAGAGTCGATGAAGCTGTTAAAGTCACCACAGAGGCCGTTGTTTTCTGGCACATAAGCTGTTGCCGTGACGCCGTCGTCCTGAGGTGTTGATTGACTTGCTAAGAAATGTCAGGTAGAAAAGGACAGAGACTTGGAGAGGAAGATGAAGAGAGAAACAAAGCTAAACACAAGCTGCATCCCAAATGACATCCTATTCCCTATATAGTACATTAGTATGGCACTGGTCAATAGTAGTGCACTATATAGGGGATAGGGTGCCAACTGGGACACAGAGAAGTTGAAGAGGGAAACAAAGCTAAACATGAGTTGTAACAGCGGTAACAGAGAGGTAACAGTATAATGAGACACTGTGAGACACTGTAGTTCTCATCTACAACTGTTTTCCGTTCGATAGAAAATGTGAGTTTTGGTGTGAAATCTAACATGAAGGATTTGTAACTGCTAAGATGTTGTTGAAAGTTCCTGTTTAACGCAACACAACAGTCACATCAGCACTTCTTACTTTTCTTATTCACTGGTTTGTTAAATCTCTGTTCCTAATCATTGACGTGTGAAATTGTAGTGTCACTCAACTTTATAGTTGCTAGTTCAAGCACAGTTCATTTACATTTGCTTCTTTTAAAACCCAATGAAATTATTAATAAGATGTATACAAAATAGTCCTAAATGCGTAAGGATTTTAAAGTCTTGTGCCTCCATAGAATGACATTATAGTTACAAGGGTATGAAATGCATGAAATTTGTTCCTGCAATTCGCTCACTCAACCCTATTAGCTGGCTGGGTAATGTAAACCCATTCACTATGCACCAGCATCTCCCAAAATCGCTCTTAATACATGTTAACACACCATAGAGAAGCAGTAGTCGATAATAGCCTCATGAATAATGTAAATACATGTTAGGACGCTTGTTTCGTCATTGCCATGCTACAAGGTCTCCATTTTAACGGTGAATGCTCTCCGCTCCTACAGATTAATCTCAAATGCATTTCAATAAGCTTGGATGTAAATAATGTCACTATTCTGTCTCTTCCTGTGGTTGTGAACAAAGAAAAGGAAAACATTTGAAAAGAGAGAACGAGTGTTAGGTTATTTGAATATCATTGATATCTGATATGTCTTTAAAATTGCTTAAAGAGATAATATGGGATTTTGGCAACAAAGCCCTTTATCTTCTCCCCCAGAGTCAGATGAACTCCTGGATACCACATGAATGTCTCTGTATCCAGTATGAAGGAAGATAGAGGTAGTTTCACTAGCCAATGCTAACTAGCTTTAGTGCACCGAATGGAAGTCTATAGTATCTACTAACATGCTGGCAGTTACCACATATAATTCCAGTCATTGCGCTAACACTAGTTAGGAATTGCGCTAAATGCTAGCTGACTCTGGGGAAGTACAGTTGAAGTCAGAAGTTTACATACACCTTAGCAAATACATTTAAACTCAGTTTTTCACAATTCCTGACATTTGATGCGAGTAGAAATTCCCTGTCTTAGGGCAGTTAGGATCACCACTTTATTTTAAGAATGTGAAAGGTCAGAATAATGGAAGAGTGAATGATTTATTTCAGCTTTTATTTTTTTCATCACATTCCCAGTTGGTCAGAAGTTTACATAGATTCAATTAGTATTTGGTAGCATTGCTGTCAAATTGTTTAACTTAGGTCAAATGTTTCGGTTAGCCATCCACAAGCTTCCCACAATAAGTTGGGTGAATTTTGGCCCATTCCTCCTGACAAAGCTGGTGTAACTGAGTCAGGTTTTTATTCCTCCTTGCTCGCACACGCTTTTTCAGTTCTGCCAACACGTTTTCCATGGGATTGAGGTCAGGGCTTTGTGATGGCCACTCCAATACCTTGACTTTGTTGCCCTTAAGCCATTTTGCCACAACTTTGGAAGTGTGCTTGGGGTCATTGTCCATTTAAATTGCTCATTTGCGACCAAGCTTTAACTTCCTGACTGATGTCTTGAGATGTTGCTTCAATATATCCACATAATTTCCCCCCCCCATGATGCCAACTATTTTGTGAAGTGCACCAGTCCCTCCTGCAGCAAAGCACCCCCAAAACATGGTGCTGCCACCCCCGTGCTTCACGATTGGGATGGTTTTCTTTGGCTTGCAAGCCTCACACCTTTTTCATCCAAAAATAACGATGGTCATTATGGCCAAACAGTTCTATTTTTGTGTCATCAGACCAGAGGACATTTCTCCAAAATGTACGATCTTTGTCCCGATGTTCATTTGCAAACCGTAGTCTTGCTTTTTTATAGCTGTTTTGGAGCAGTGACTTCTTCCTTGCTGAACGGCCTTTCAGGTTATGTTGATATAGGACTTGTTTTACTGTGGATATAGATACTTGTACCTGTTTCCTCAAGCATCTTCACACGGTCCTTTGCTGTTGTTCTGGGATTGATTTGCACTTTTCGCACCAAAGTACGTTCATCTCCAGGAGACAGAACGTGTCAACTTCCTGAGCGGTATGATGGCTGCGTGGTCCCATGGTGTTTATACTTGCGTACTATTGTTTGTACAGATGAATGTGGTACCTTCAGTCGTTTGCAAATTGCTCCCAAGGATGAACTTGTGGAGGTCTACAATTTGTTTTCAGAGTTTTTGGCTGATTTCTTTTGATTTTCTAATGATGTCAAGCAGGGTAGCCTAGTGGTTAGAGCGTTGGACTAGTAACCTGAAAGGTTGCAAGTTCAAAACCCCGAGCTGACAAGGTACAAATCTGTCGTTCTGCCCCTGAACAGGCAGTTAACCCACTGTTCCTAGGCCGTCATTGAAAATAAGAATTTGCTCTTAACTGACTTGCCTAGTAAAATAAAGGTAAAAAAAGAAAAAGAAAAAGAGGCACTGAGTTTGAAGGTAGGCCTTGAAATACATCCACAGGTACACCTCCAATTGACTCAAATGATGTCAATTAGCCTATCAGAAGCTTCTAACGCCATGACATTGTTTTCTGGAATTTTCCAAGCTGTTTAAAGGCACAGTCAACTTAGTGTATGTAAACTTCTGACCCACTGGAATTGTGATACAGTGAATAATAAGTGAAATAATCTGTCTCTAAACAATTTTTGGAAAAATTACTTTTGTGGAGTGGTGGAGAAAAACAAGTTTTAATGACTCCAACCTAAGTGTATGTAAATGTCCGACTTCAACTGTATATAAAAGGCTTCATTGTCAATATTGTGAAGTAAATACACCTTATGGAGGGCTTGAAATAATTCACAGATTTTGCAATTATTCCCCCGGGAGTATCCCGCCTTCATTCTACAGTCATTATAATACTTAATGGACTCCTGCATTTGTAAGGTGCAAATCGGTAATCTTTTCATGACAACACATATCTTTCTGTAAGCATGTTGTTTGTGTCTTTCTTAAAACATGTGAATATCTATATAGAATACAGGGGTATTTAGGAAGTGATAGAGATGTGGTATTTACAGTATGTTACGAAGGAATGGAACATTAATGCCTTGTAATGCATTTAAGCTGTGGTTAGGTGTAAAGTGTGTGTGTGTGTGTGTGTGTGTGTGTGTGTGTGTGTGTGTGTGTGTGTGTGTGTGTGTGTGTGTGTGTGTGTGTGTGTGTGTGTGTGTGTGTGTGTGTGTGTGTGTGTGTGTGTGAGTGTGTGTGACGAAGGGTGGAGATAGGGCTGTTGTCCATAAGGTTCTCCATATGAACCTTTATTTGTATGTGTGTGTGTGTGTGTGTGTGTGTGTGTGTGTGTGTGTGTGTGTGTGTGTGTGTGTGTGTGTGTGTGTGTGTGTGTGTGTGTGTGACGAAGGGTGGAGATAGGGCTGTTGTCCATAAGGTTCTCCATATGAACCTTTATTTGTGTGTGTGTGTGTGTGTGTGTTTGTGTGTATGTGTGTGTGCGTGTGTGTGTGCATGTGTACTTGTGTGTGTACGTGTGTGTCTGTGCATGCTCTCGTGTGATAAAAAAGTAGATCAGCCTCCTTGGAACATTCTGACAGATGGACAGAGGGGGGGTGCAGATAGAAGAAGAGAGAGAAAGAAGGAGGGGATGAGGTATAGGGACGGGGGGACAGTGGGGACAGGAACGGGGATGGGGACGAGGGGACAGGGCCGGGGACGGGGACGAGGATGTGGGGACAGGGACGTGGGGCGAGGATGAGGGGACAGGGTCATGGATGGGGGACGGGGGACAGAGATGGGGACGGGGGACAGGGACGGGGGACAGGGACAGGGGGACAGGAACAGGGGTCAGGGACGGGGGGACAGGAATGGAGACGGGGGGACAGGGACGGGGGACAGGGACGGGGATGGGGACGTGGGGGAACAGGGACGGGGGACGGGGGGACAGGGATGGGGGACAGGGATGGGGGGACAGGGACGGGGGGACAGGAACGGGGATGGGGGGACAGGAACGGGGGACAGGGACGGGGGGACAGGAACGGGGATGGGGTGACAGGGACTGGGACGGGGGACAGGAACGGGGGACGGAGACGGGGGACAGGGACGGGGGACGGGGGGACAGGGACGGGGGACAGGGACGAGGGACAGGAACGGGGACGGGGGACAGGGACGGGGAGACGGAGACGAGGGGACAGGGACGGGGGGACGGAGACGGGGGGACGGGGGGACAGGGACGGGGGGACAGGGACGGGGGGACGAGGATGGGGGGCTTTAGCACTAATTGCCCTCTTACCGGTTTTGTGTGGTGCTCTTGTCCTCAGGTTCAGTCTAATTAGTGGGCTTTAAGTGCGATCACCGGGCATCTGGCCACTTCCTCCACCATTGAGGCTCCTAACAGCACCAGGACTAGGGGAGACAATGATAGCCAATTATCCCCTTTTTTCACAAAGAGGGGGCCTTAGGGGGTAAACATTAACGTGGATGATGGAGGGAAGGATGGAGGGATGGAGGGAGGGGGCAGTGTCTGCTGGAGCAGTCCAGGTTGGTTGTGTGCGTGTGGGGGAATGCCAGGCAGGGGTTGGGCTTCGGGAGGATGGTGGGGAGGCTTAATGCTGGAGCTAGACAGCATCAGAGGAGAGAGCACGGGGAGTCGCGTGTGTTATTAAGGGTTCAGTCTTAGTATGGACAGAAAGGCCGGAGGAAAGAGACTGCTGTGAATTACCATGCAATATGGTTCAGACTCTCTATGTATGGTTTGGGTTTTAATTGTCTGTACACGTGTAAAGGCTGAAAATTCAGTACACAAGTTAAACATACCATTTGCAGGAAGGACCAAGGAATAGTGTACAGAATGTGTCTGGGATAAGTTAAACCTAGCTTGCGGAACCCCTTCCCAACAGCCAATGGAATTGCAGGGCTCCAAATACAAATCAATAGAAATCTCATAAATCAAATTTCTCAAACCTTCAAGTATTAGACAACATTTTAAAGATCAAATTCTCATTAATTCAGCCACAGCATCTGATTTAAAAAATGCTTTACAGCGAAAGCTCCACATACGATTATGTTAGGTCACCACTAAGCCATAGAAAAACCCAGCCATTTTTACAACCAAAGAGAGGAGTCACAAAAAAACACAAACAGAGATAAAATTAATCACTAATCTTTGATGATCGTCATCAGATGACACTTATAGGACTTCATGTTACACAAGACATGTATGGTTGGTTCAATAAAGTGCATATTTATATCAAAAACTCTCATTTTACATTGGCATGTTACGTTCAGTAGTTCTTAAACATCCAGTGATTGTGCAGGGAGCCTCCGAATCATCTCTCTCTACTTCTCTCACCCTGTCCCTTTCTGTCTCTCTATCGTCCCTCTCCTTCTTTCTCTTTCATTGTTTAGAGTTCATCATTCGGTAGGCAGGCAGCGATAATCTTTTAATTTTAATTTTAATCATGATCAAGGCCCTGTGTTTGCTTATGTAATACACTGGAAAATGTTATTCTGGTTTAAAGGTGCCCTTCATCCTGGGCCACCTCTGAAAACAAAAAGAAAGTAGTGTTACTGTCATGGCGACAGACCTGGCAGTGATTAACAACACAGATCTCACTCCCGTCTGATAGCAGGGTCGTTTCACGAAAAGAGTGCGTTTTTTAAGTCCCTTTGATATTTTAAGTAGAAATTGTGGACCAATATTGAACTTTAAATGCCTGCTATATTAAATTAAATGCCCTTTAATATAGACCACATTGATCATTCAATTGATTGTTAATAGGAATAAAGGCTTGCTAAAGTGCTAAAATCCCAGCCTGATCACCCATGACACAAGTCAGTATTTGACGTCCATCCATATCTGTGGACGTTGGGAGATGATGTGGAAACCGGCCACTTCAGGAGCAACAGTAACATCTAATAGTCAAAACAGTGTAAAAGAAGCAGGTGAGCTGGTCCTACTCCTTTTGGCAATTTTCTGGTGTTTTGTGGAAAACCCTGTTACGGTCAACCCTGTTACGGTCAACCCTGTTACAATTACGTTTGTTTTGACAAAGTTACACTTCTCAAAAGGCACCATATTGGTGGAACGACCTAGCAGCAGAGTTATTTAATTTGTTAAGTACAGACACACACATGCTAACATTTTCCAACCACTTTTCTTCCCTTACACAAACTATATCTGATTCCCACCCACAACACCAATGGAAGATGTTATAGAAAATGTTATACAGCCAACGTTGTCTACCTTGTTTGTTTATGCTCCTGCTGCAACAACATGGGGTGAAAGCGGTGGTGGAAAACGACCCAACTGTCATACTTGAGTAAAAGTAAAGACACCTTAATAGAAAATGACTCAAGTAAAAGGGAAAGTCACCCAGTAAAACATTACATGAGTAAAACTCTAGAAGTATTTGGTTTTAAATATACTGAAGTTCCAAAAGTCAATGTAATTGCTAAAAAAGTTAAAATAATTTCCAATTCCATAGATTAAGAAAAACAGATACCAAAATGTTCTTGTTTTTTTTATTTACTCATAGCCAGGCTCACACTCCAACACTCAGACATCATTTACAAAATAAGGATTTGTGTTTAGTGGGTCCACCAGATCAGAGACCGTAAATGTTCTCTTGATATGTGTGTGAATTGGACCATTTTCCTGTCCTGCTAAGCATTCAAAATGTAACGAGTACTTTTGGGTGTCAAGGATATTATATGGAGTAAAAAGTACATCATTATCTTTTGGAAAAGTAAAAGTTTTCAAAAATATCAATAGTAAAGTAAAGTACAAATACTGCAAAAAACTACTTAAGTAGTACTTTAAAGTGTTTTTATTTAAGTATTTTACACCACTGGGTACAAGGTGGTTAATTAATATACTGTATGAGTGGAGTTGGCTGTGTGTGTGTGTGTGTGTGTGTGTGTGTGTGTGTGTGTGTGTGTGTGTGTGTGTGTGTGTGTGTGTGTGTGTGTGTGTGTGTGTGTGTGTGTGTGTGTGTGTGTGTGTGTGTGTGTGTGTGTGTGTGTGTGTGTGTGTGTGTGTGTGCCTCCAGTATTTATGCTGCAATAGTTTGTGTCAGGGGCTATGAAAAGCAAAACGGACATTTACTCCTGAGGTGCTGACCTGTTGCACCCTCGACAACCACTGTGATGATTATTATTTGACCCTGCTGGTCGTCTATGAACATTTGAACATCTTGACCATGTTCTGTTATAATCTCCACCCAGCACAGCGAGAAGATGACTGGCCACTACCTCATAGCCTGGGTCCTCTCTAGGTGTCTTCCTAGGTTCCGGCCTTTCTAGGGAGTTTTTTCTTAGCCACTGTGCTTCTACACCTGCATTACTTGTTGTTTGGGGTTTTGGCTGGGTTTCTGTACAGCACTTTGTGACATCACCTGATGTAAGAAGGGCTTTATAAATATATTTGATTGATTGTGTGAGAGAGAGAGGGAGAGTGTGAAAGAGAGAGAGTGTGTGAGAGAGAGAGTGAGAGGAGTGGAGAGAAAGAGGGGGAGTGTGTGAGAGAGAGTGAGAGAGAGAGAGATAGAGAGAGAGAGTGAGAGAGTATTTGAGAGAGAAGGAGTGAGAGAGAGTGGGAGTGGAGAGAGAGAGAGAGAGGAGAGAGGCAGTGTGTGAGAGAGAGAGGGAGTGTTTGAGAGAGGGTGTGTGAGAGAGAGAGGGAGTGTGTGAAAGAGAGGGAGTGTGTGAGAGAGAGAGAGAGGGAGTGGAGAGAGAGAGAGGCAGTGTGTGAGTGTGAGAGAGAGGGAGTGAGTGAGAGAGGGAGTGTGAGAGTGAGAGGGAGTGGAGAGAGAGAGAGTGAGTGTTTGCGAGAGAAGGAGTGTGTGAGAGAGAGAGTGGAGATAGAGGGAGAGAGAGAGAGAGGAGAGAGGCAGTGTGTGAGAGAGAGAGGGAGTGTTTGAGAGAGGGTTTGTGAGAGAGAGAGGGAGTGTGTGAAAGAGAGGGTGTGTGAAAGAGAGGGAGTGGAGAGAGAGAGAGAGGCAGTGTGTGAGTGTGAGAGAGAGGGAGTGAGTGAGAGAGGGAGTGTGAGAGTGAGAGGGAGTGGAGAGAGAGAGAGTGAGTGTGCGAGAGAAGGAGTGTGTGATAGAGGGAGTGGAGATAGAGGGAAAGGGAGTGTGTGAGCGAGAGGGAGTGTGAGAGAGAGAGAGGGAGTGTGTGTGAGAGTCACTGGAGATGAGAACCTTTGATGTCATTCAGAGAGGAGAGAAACATGTTTTTTTAAAGATAGAAAGAAAGAGAGTGAGAGAATCCAGGCTCAGAGTCAGTAGGGTTGTCATGGTGACCAGGGTTTTGTCACAAATGGCACCCTCTTCCCTTACAGTGAATAGAGTGCCATTAGAGATGCAAACCAGGATGTAGGGATAGACAGGATTACAATCTCCCAAGGAGCACACAAGGTTTTATTTAATGAATGAATGAGTCACTGAATCATCAGGCATGCACTCTGAGGGCCTGGAGCAGGTGAACCCTGCAGGTTAGATTCCTCCCGACACGACACCTGTTGGAGCAGGTGAACCCTGCAGGTTAGATTCCTCCCGACACGACACCTGTTGGAGCAGGTGAACCCTGCAGGTTAGATTCCTCCCGACACGACACCTGTTGGAGCAGGTGAACCCTGCAGGTTAGATTCCTCCTAACATGACACACCTGTTGGAGCAGGTGAACCCTGCAGGTTAGATTCCTCCTGACATGACACTCCTGTTGGAGCAGGTGAACCCTGCAGGTTAGATTCCTCCTGACATAACACACCTGTTGGAGCAGGTGAACCCTGCAGGTTAGATTCCTCCCGACATGACACACCTGTTGGAGCAGGTGAACCCTGCAGGTTAGATTCCTCCTGACATGACACACCTGTTGGAGCAGGTGAACCCTGCAGGTTAGATTCCTCCTGACATGACACACCTGTTGGAGCAGGTGAACCCTGCAGGTTAGATTCCTCCCAACATGACACACCTGTTGGAGCAGGTGAACCCTGCAGGTTAGATTCCTCCTGACATGACACACCTGTTGGAGCAGGTGAACCCTGCAGGTTAGATTCCTCCCGACATGACACACCTGTTGGAGCAGGTGAACCCTGCAGGTTAGATTCCTCCCGACATGACACACCTGTTGGAGCAGGTGAACCCTGCAGGTTAAACCTTACCTGCTTGGACTGCCTTCAGCATACTTTGCCAAATGTTTCTGTATGTACTGTACGTGCCTAAATATGTGTTCCACCCATGATCCAATAAATTGATAACTAGTTAGATATGGATTTTAAGTTCATTTATCTCAGTGATGGTCAAGTGCAATTAAACTGATATTCTGCTGTTACCAAGATAGAGTCAAATGTATGACATGTTGATCGATAGAATGCACCAATTATATTTGTGGGTGTTATGTTCTAAAATTGGGTTGAAAAACTGCCCTTTAACCAGTAAGCAAGTTTTCATAATCTAATGACGATACCCAACATCTCACTGATTACATGACAATATGATGCTAGTTTAATAAAGTTTATATAACTGTTTACTCTACTCTCTCCAGTATACAGTATATCAGTGTTGGCTGTGGATGAGTATCATGACTTAGCCTGGCTAATCTTCCATTCCATTCACACTCAAAGGAGGACTTATTTCTCTATACATAGGTGACCCATTCATTTCCTTCTTGCATGTTCAGTTCCGGAAGATCATTGTCAAATCGAATGAGATGTACAGTATAGTAATGCAGCATCTCAAATTGGATTGCATGGCTTCTTAAACGAAAGCAACTCATTTCATGGCTAATGCGCTTAATTTGAGAAAATAATTAAAGATTTCCACACTTGTTATTTGCCATATAATTTATACAGTGGGGTTGCCACTTTTAAACAGGATTTTTGTATAAATATATGTTTTCATTCATCAAATGTACCCAATGCAAAATTAGAAAGCAGATCATTATTTGTCTGTTTCAACGTTGGACTACAAAGTGAGTTAGGTTTGTGCCTTTAGCGTGTACAGTACTTCAGTCTACTTTGACCACATTTTCTTTTTGGTTACTAGAACAGAGCGTTGACACTTTCAAGTTGTGATAGTTGTGTTTTATACTTCATCAGAGACTTAAAACATCTTAACTCAACAAAAGTTATTCATCCCCAAAAAACAACCAACATGAATAACAAAACGTTTCTCCTGACATGTGCATAACAGCAATTTGATGACAAACAATGTAGAATTAAGGGAGCGCATGTAACACAAAGTGCAAACACTTCAATTGTTAAAGAAAAAATAAATAGTATATAATTAAATAATGAATAAAAAATTCAGGCCTATAAATGCTGATTGATGTCCAGGAAGGGCTCATTTTTAACGGCAGCTGGTTGACAGTGATTGCGAAAGCCCATTTAACAGCTGATGTTTTGTTATGATTGGACATGTCACTCTTCTTCTGCTGATTAAAAAGGGAACAGAGAAAAAGCCTAAAATGTACCCATGCCTGCATCCTCTCCTTTATGTGGCTTTTATTTATTTATTTATTTTCGCTCAGGCAAAAGCGATGGGTGCATATTATTTTGTCAGTCAATGCCACAACATACGTGTAACATTCAGAAGGTTTGCAAAGACGCAGACTGCCCTTTTCTTTCTCGCTTGGAGAAAAACTAACTTCTCTTCCAAGAAGTTTGTCTCTAAATAGGTGTGAAAACATGATATTTCTGTATTTTACAGTGCCTTTGGAAAGTATCCATACTCCTTCACTTTTCCACATTTTGTTAGGTTACAGCCTTATTTTAAAATTGATTAAATTGTTTTTTTCCCCCATCATTAATCTGCACACATATATACGACAAAGCAGAAAACGTGTTTTTAGAAATTTTTGCTAATTTATTTGTAAAAACCCACTGAAAGTATAACATTTACATAAGTATTCAGATCCTTTACTAAGTACTTTGTTGAAGCACCTTTGGCAGTGATTACAGCCTCAAGTCTTCTTGGGTATGATGCTACAAGCTTGGCAAACCTGTATTTGGGGAGTTTCTCCCATTCTTCTCTGCAGATCCTCTCAAGCTCCGTCATGTTCAGGTCTCACCAGAGATGTTAGATCAGGATCAAGTCTGGGCTCTGGCCGGGTCACTCAAGGACATTCAGAGACTTGTCCTGAAGCCACTCGTGCATTGTCTTAGCTGTGTGCTTAGGGTCATTGTCCTGTTGAAAGGTGAACCTGTCTGAGGTCCTGAGTGCTCTGGAGAAGTTTTTTTTAATCAAGGATCTCTCTGTACTTTGCTCCGTTCATCTTTGCCTCGATCCTGACTAGTCTCCCAGTCCCTGCCGCTGACAAACATCCCCATAGCATGATGCTGCCACCACCATACTTCACCGTAGAGATGGTGTCAGGTATCCTCCAGACGTGACGCTTGGCATTCAGGCCAAAGAGTTCAATCTGGATTTCATCAGTCCAGAGAATCTTGTTCTCATGGTCTGAGAGTCTTTAGGTGCCTTTTGGCAAACTCCAAATGGTTGTCATGTGCCTTTTACTGAGGAATGGCTTCCGTCTGGCCACTCTGCAGAGATGGTTGTCCTTCTGGATAGTTCTCCCATCTCCACACAGGAACTCTAGAGCTCTGTCAGAGTGAACATCGAGTTTTTGGTCACCTCCCTGACCAAGGCCCTTCTCCCTCGACAGCTCAGTTTGGTCAGGAGGCCGGCTCTAGGAAGAGTCTCCAAACTTCTTCCATTTAAGAATGATGGAGGCCACTGTGTTCTTGGGGACCTTCAATGCTGCAGAAATGTTTTGGTACCCTTCCCCAGATCTGTGCCTCGACACAATCCCATCTCAGAGCTCTATGGACAATTCCGTCGACCACATGGCTTGGTTTTTTTCTCTGACATGCACTGTCAACTGTGGGACCTTATATTGACAGGTCTGTATATAAAAAACTGTTTACGCTTTGTTATGATGGGGTATTGTGTGTAGATTGCTGAGGAATTTGTTTTATTTAATCCATTTTAGAATAAGGCTGTAACGTAACAAAATGTGGAAAAAGTCAAGGGGTCTGAATGTTTCCGAATGCACTGTATATACACTGAGTGTACAAAACATTAAGAACACCTTCCTAATATTGAGTTGCACCGCCTTTTGCCCTCAGAACAGCCTCAATTTGTCATGGACTCTAGAAGATGTCAAAGGGCTCCACAGGGATGTTAGCCCATGTTGACTCCAATGCTTCCCACAGTTGTGTCAACAAAAAATCCTTCTTTCACCTGTATCCTCCCCTTCATCTACATTGATTGAAGTGGATTTAATAAGTGACATCAATAAGGGATCATAGCTTTCACTTGGATTCACCTGGTCAATCTATGTCACCTGGTCAGTCTATGTAATGTTTTGTACACTCAGTGTATATTTCCACACTATGAGGTTGTGAAAAGGATGATAAAGCCCTTTTAGTGTAGAGCTGTTTGAAAAGATTGCCTGAAATTTCAGCCTGTTTTGGTGGGATGGAGTTTTGGCCTGCCTGGTGACATCATCAGGCGGTAAATTAGCTAATAGATCGACAAGAAAGAGTTCCAAACCTCTCCGCCAGACCACTCACAGACAGTCCTAGCAAACTGCTTGCTTGTGAAATTACTTCTTGTCCATTTTTTTGTTAATTTTAAACCAGAAATGATTTGGTATTTTGTATTGTCTGCATTGGAACTTTAAGTTTCACTCTTCTTAGAAATCAGAGGTGGTACTTTGGTTTTAGAAGTGGTGAGGGCATAACCTGGCGGAGGATCTGGGGGAGGACCCCCAGAGCTTTGTTGGGCATCTAAAGTACATTTCTTGCATTTTTACAAAATCCAAGATGTCATCTCCATTTAGAACAAAAAGTAAGCAAAATGCCCACAGTCTTCAAGCGAGGTAAGAGATAATTATTTAATATGTTTAAGTGGTTAATAAGACTGAACTAGATCAAAGGTAATTCGATAATAAAAATGGTGTTACATCTAACCAATAGCCTAACAACTCTTGAAATATACATAGACTTTTGATGATCTTTATTAAGATATCCTGCATATCAAATTTCCGCCATAACGATCTGTCAACCCGAGCAACCTGCACGCCCGACCCCTACCAGTCTAGTCAACAACTCAACTCTCTCCCAACACAAGTTCCTTCCAGATTTCCACCTTACATTTTTTGAGTTCCCAAAGGAAAGATTTGGAAACAAAAAAACACAAAAAAACCCACATATAAAGTCATGTTTTCAAAATACAGACTCCTTTAGTTGTACTGTGTTCCATATAAGGCGTTCAGACCTTATGAAAGTTGCCCAGTATATACCCTTCATCTTGTCATTAGTCAAAGCTAGTGATACATAACTTGACATTGTGGGAGGATAAGCAACAATTCAATTGATGGCAAAGCATTTCTTAGTCGCTATGAATGCTAGGTTACACAGTTTCTTCTGATAAGTCTCCAGTATCAACATTTCCAAGCAATCAAAAACCACGAGAAGGGGGAATCTGTAGGCATGCTGAGACAAAAGAACATACTCTTTGCCAGAATTCAGCCAGCCTTCACAAGACCACAACATATGCAAATATGTCCCTATTGTGTTTTACACCTCCAGCAGAGGAATTACATTTCTGAGTGCATGTAATTCAGTTTGACATATAGTTCCTTCTATGGATGGCCTTTAAACTGCATTTATTTATGTCTGAGATAATATGAACATGATTGGGCATTCAAAAATATCTGCATCTATACCTTCTACCAGGTCTTCCTCACATTTTTTGTTTGACATGTTTTGTGTCATTGGGAAAAGCCTCTATTAACCCTTGATACAGTTTGTAAATCAACTTGAGGTTTGTCAGACTTAAATAAATATTGATTACTCATTTATTTGTCTCTGTCTGCAAATCGTCCTCCTACAAGGTAGGCTATATCCCATAGGCCTATGTAAAATGTAACAAGTGTCTCTGGCATCATTCTTGCTGCTTCCAGTTCAGTAATCATACCTGTGCAATCAGGCGCATGTGTGGCCTTAATTAAATAGAGTAGACTGCAGGCTATGCATGGGCAGGGAAGCAGGGAAGTGTACTTCATAAATAGGCCTATTGTAACGGTTTTCTTGAGGTGAAGGAGAGGCGGACCAAAATGCAGCGTGGTTTCTATTCATGGTTCTTTAATAAAGAAAACTATACATGAATAGACTAACAAAACAATACATGTGCAAAAAACCTAAACCATCCTATCTGGTGCAAACACAGAGACAGGAACAATCACCCACAAAACCCAACACCAAACAGGCTACCTAAATATGGTTCCCAATCAGAGACAATGACTAACACCTGCCTCTGATTGAGAACCATATCAGGCCAAACACAGAAACAGACAAACTCGACACACAACATAGAATGACCACTCAGATCACACCCTGACCAACCAAAACATAGAAACATACAAAGCAAACTATGGTCAGGGTGTGACTCCTATGCTTAGACTGTAGATTACTACATTTCCTAGAAAGGCCTAAGTATTGATCAGCCACATATATTTTTTTTATTATGTTTTTGGATACACATAGTGACTCAGTGCTAGAAAATTGTATATCTACAGTTGAGGACCAATGGGAAAGTAATTCTGCTTTGAAAGTAGGTAAACTTGTAACCCCACTTTTGAGAAAATGGCCCTTGAATGTTTTGTTACACCTACTGGGAAGCTCTTCTTTGACTACTACACCCATTTAGCATCTTTCACACCCTCTTAAATCTTCTTAAAGCCCCACCCACCTCTTTAAGGATTCACATGTGAGGCCATGTGCTAAACAGTGAGCACGATAGTGTACAAAAAAACCTATGATTTCAAGACTAAAGGCTGGTTTATGCTACGTCTATCGACATGTCTGTATACAGTTGTCGCAGTGACATCATGAACATTCTATTGTCGTCCAACATAAAACTTGTCCTTGTCGTTATGACAAAACGACAAGCTGCATGACATCAGCAGCCTGGTTGTCCAAAATAGTATAACTGGTGTATTTTAACACCAACAAACCCATCCGTTTAAAACTGAATTTGGTATATGTCAATCTCGCAAACCAGGCAACTAAAGGCAACTTTCTAAACACTGTTTAGCTAGCTAATTAAGTTAGCTGGCTAGCCAGTTCAAATAATGACCATATCATATAGCTGACAACATCTTAAATTTAGCTAATTTGCATTCATTTCAACAGGAAAACAAACTCACAACAGGATCATTATTTACAAGTTAATGGAGTGATCATTACAGAAAATAGCATACAGGAGTGAGTGTGACAAAATAAAAGCAGGGCATTCTACTGGAGCACTTTAGAACTTTGACACTATCTCGTTGGCCTAACATTATATCCTAATTTGACTTTGGTGCAAGTCACGTTTTTCTTCACATTACCATCTCAGGTAAAAACACACTAGCTAGTTAATATTAGGCCATAACTAGCAAAGCAAATGGCTCTGAGATATGAATAATACTACTACACAGATCATACACGTAACATTAGCTAGCTAACTGTACGCTTCCTTACAATGACAAAATTTGAAATGTATAATATGTGAAAATGTATATTGAGCACTGAGTCTCTTAGCTGGACTCTCTTACCTGTCCGTATACATAGTTGAACTCTTCTCCCTCTGTCACGGATGCCAATGTTATCCTTAGTTTGAAGATGTAATCCGGAGACAGGTGTTTTATACAACAGCCTTCTGTGTTCTCTTTTCGACTCCCTCCGCATTTGCAATCAAACAGGCTGGCTAAACAGGATGGCTAAACTCCCAGAAAACAAATTCAGCGGCTTAGTCTTAGCAGCGCCTTCTTCGTTGACCTCTGGGTTGCGCTAATGTTAAGGAAGTGGAGATGTGCGTTAACAGACAGAGGCCTGGAGGTATCAGTTTCTTTGGACCTTTTCTTAACAATGCTCAGAGTGGCTTTTGGGAGCATAACAGTTATTAGTGTATACAGGAAGGAGTACACATTGTGTGCTGCATTCAGGCTTTAGAGACTTAACTGAATGAATTGATTTCACCAGACTGCTACTGTTAAAATTCAATATGTACCAACACATGGTCTAACTATTCAAAGGTAGACAAGGTGTGAGTGTTTAACACAAGTTTTTAAACCTTTAACATAGTTCTCAACTGTTTAGTAGCAAAGCAATGAATCAGCCATCTTCCTCAAGTGAATTACCAAGGAAGGTTGAATAGTTTTATTGTAGCCTATTGTCAACATTAGTGGAAGGACTGAATTTGATGAACAGAAAACTTTTCTCACAAATGGGTCTACTTTAGTCAAGGCCAGCAGAGTAATGGACCACTGTTGGTGTTCCGGAATGATGACACCCACCAACCCTTCATGTATCTCTATTGTCGACATGACACCTGATTATTTTGCCTGGACCATCTTACAGTTCAGCTGTTGAAAGGTGTAAAACCAAGTGTGTCTGAGTGTCAATTGGAGACGAATTGAAGACAATTGAAGACAAAACAATAGACAAGCTGATATGGACATTTACTTCTCAACACAGTCTAAAAAGCCGAGATGACTGAATGTCACCTGGCACATGGACGACCCAGCAAGGTGTAAAGGTCAAAGGTTATGTCCAGGTGTATAGTATTAATGTTCCGTTTAAGGTCACCTCCTAACCTTATTTCAGTGTTAGTTTCTTTATGAGACAGTCCCTCTCATTGAGTAGGGCTACTTCCCAGTAGTTCGGGACATATCCGTAGTGTGTGGTAATGATTCCCTCATGTAGATAGAGAGCCGTCGTCGTAAATGCGATTAACAACTCGCTAATTAAAGATCAATGGGGCGTCTTTTTAATGTGATTTGTTTAATGGATTTACTGGGGACACCCCGTCCATAAACCAGCAATGTCACCACAAAGTGATGAGATTTTGATATCAAACCTCCTTTCCTCCCTCCCTTCATCCACATGCCACCCTCCCTGTTTGTTCTATTCCTGTTTTAAGAAGATACTTAAACCCATGCACCGGACCTAATGTACTGTCTGTGTTTTTCTTGCTACCACAACTGAAACAGGTCTATAGACTCTCTTAGTCGCCTATCAATCTCTCCACCTACTATAAATGAGGTCATTACAAGCCACCGCATAGTGACACAGAGAGCAGTTTGCTCTGTCAGTGTAAAAACATCATCATTTATGGTATAGCAGGAAGAAAAAACACCTTAATTCACTGCCGGCCAATACCTGTTAGGCTTGGCCAACTAAAAAATAACCGAGAGTTTGATACAGTAGCTATCAGGAGTTAGACCCAAATAGCACCAAATTCCCTTTATTGTGCACTAATTTTGACCAGCACCGTATGGACCCTGGTCAAAAGTAGTGCACTACATTGGGAATAGGGTACCACCTGGGACATATTTGATGTCTTTCAGGCACATGTTCAAGCGGTTTAATATATTGTTTTAATCAGGCAGCGACGGGCAGTAAGTTAGCACTCTGCCACCGATACAGTTTCCCACATTTCAGGGATTTGTGAGAGGAAAATAAATAAGCCACAGGCAGAGCCTCCATCCCACCTTACTTTCTCATTCTTATTCCCTGTATCAAAACCTCCTGCCCCCCCACCACCACAACCCAACTCCCCCAGTACAGTATTCATCCCTCATCCCATGTTCACCACCAGTGGCCTAGCTAAAGTTTCATTTCATTTCACTCTTTTTCTAAATTAAAAAGACAAATGCCACACGTCTGGGGCAATAAGAGGGGCTTTTGATGGGGAATGATGTGCGAGGCCCTCATTTTAGCGGCTTAAACCGTTATAAAAACCTTTGTGCTGTGCCGCGCGAGGGGCAGGCGGCGCGATGAACGGCGAGGTGTGTGCGCGTGTGGAGCAGTCGGGTGCAGGGAATAAAGGCAGATAGAGCCTGAGCCAGGCAGGAGTTGGGTGTTAATACGGAGATTGGCTGGAGATTATACCAGGTTCTGGGAGATTCAGTCACAATATTTAAGTCTCTGCTTTTCTCAGGCGGTAACCATGCCAACCTCACTAGGAAACTATTAAACAGCTCTGCATCGCAAAATAGGAGGCCTTTCTGAAAGCCAAAATGGTGGACTACCCTACCATCAACCCCAACACTGAATTAGCCCCTCATCAGTTGGGGAACATCGGGTGCTTACGGGACAAAGTGCTTCTTAGTGAAGAAAGGATTTTGACACGGAGACTCATTTTCATATATATTGTTTCCCACAAACGTTTAGTAATAACTTTTGAAAGTAGTTTGTAATGAAAAGGAACTGAGAACAGGTATCAAGAAAAACTTTTGACCTAAAGAATTTAAATAACTCATATACAGTACAGTGCCTTCAGAAAGTATTCAACTTACTGACTTTTTTTTCTCATTTTGTTGTGCAATAAGTGAAGAGAAATTCATGCTTGTGACATACGAGTTCAGTTGACCATGACAATTAGTCAAAAACACCATCCCCTTTCTCTCTCCCTCTCCCACTCTCCCTCTCTCTCTCTCTCTCCCACTCTCCCACTCTCCCTCTCTCTCTCTCTCTCTCTCTCTCTCTCTCTCTCTCCCTCTCTCCCTCTCCCTCTCTCTCTCTCTCTCGCTCTCTCTCTCTCTCTCTCTCTCACTCTCTCTCTCTCTCTTTCTCTCTCTCTCTTTCTCTCTTTCTCTCTTTCTCTCTCTCTCTCGCTCTCTCTCTCTCTCTCTCTCTCGCTCTCTCTCTCTCTCTCGCTCTCTCTCGCTCTCTCTCTCGCTCTCTCTCTCGCTCTCTCTCTCGCTCTCTCTCTCCCTCTCTCTCGCTCTCTCTCTCTCTCTCTCTCTCTCTCTCTCTCTCGCTCTCTCTCTCGCTCTCACGCCATCTATCCCTGACTCCCTGAGAAATAAAGGAGGGAATTTACACTCACACAGAAAAGAATCCTAACCAATCCCTCTCTCCTCCACCTCTCCTCCATCCCCTCCTTTAATTTCCACCACATTGTAAACGACAAACAAATACACAAACCATATGTTGTTGGAGGTGGCTTGCTGCGGTATTCTCTTAAACCTGGAACAGTGTTTAACTGACCAGAGACCTGAGCCTCCTCCTCTCTTCTTTTCTACCCCCTGATCAAAAAGCAAAGCAACAGATGTCAGCCTTTAGAATGCCTTAGAACATGTTCTCTGGGTGTCAAGGCTCTATACATCCCCTTGGTCCCCCGTGCTGGGCCGAGGTTGGGCTGAGTAGGAGGAGCTAGTGCAGCCAGGGGGTAGAGCAGCCAACTATCCAGGGGATCAGGGGTTTAGCCTGTCTCAGGAGGTGTTCTCCCCCACCCAGCCCATCCCAGGGTTTGCTCTGCACACGGTCCAGCTAGTCTTCACCCAGCCTGGCAGACTTTCTGTCAGTACCACAGGGTTTGGTGCATCCCAGCTCTGAAATCATCTGCAGACAGAGATCCCCTGCCACTCTCCTAGGTAGCAGCGTTGTGTAATGAGCTGGCTCTTGAACTGGGGCACCTCCCAGAGGAAACATTTTCTGCAGGACCTGTTTGGGAAAGCTGTACCAGGGAAAGTGTGTACCCTCCTCGAGCTGCTCAGTACACTACAGATTAAGGACAGCAAATATCTTTGAGTGCCAGCGTCTTCCGGGTTTGTTTCTTAACTGACTTGCCTCGTTAAGGTAAAAAAACGTCCCACTTTTACAGAGGTGTAGCTGAGACAGCCGGCAGGGATCGAGTGATCCGGGAGAAGAGGGTACAGTATGGATAAACAATGAGTGGGTGGTAGACCGATAAGAAATAAGTCAAGTTGATGGAGTGGTACATAGGGAAGCATATGTGTGGAGACAGTGAATAATGGGGCCTCAGGTAGTCTATTGGTTAGAGAGTTTGAACAGTCACTGGTTCGAGACAACGAGGTGAACTTGGCAAGTCAGTTAAGAACAAAGTCTTATTTTCAATGACGGCCTAGGAACAGTGGGTTAACTGCCTTGTTCAGGGCCAGAATGACAGATTTGTACCTTGTCAGCTCAGGGATTCAATCTTTCAACCTTTTGGTTACAAGTCCAATGCTCTAACAACTAGGCTACCTGTGCCCTCCAGCAAGGAAGTTAAACCCCAATTGCTCCGATTAGAGCGTTTGCTAAATGACTAGCGGAGAGGTGGAAACAGAAACATTCATAGAGAGGACATATTAGCAAAACTGAGGTGTAGGTTAGGACTTCCTATCCCTGGATTGACAAGATGAAGTACCTCTACTCAGGTCAGATATAAACACTGGAAGAAGCTTCAGTTCGGCGAGCGACACAGACACATTTTTTTTACTCTCGCTGTGGTGAACAAACGAAAAAAAGATCCTATTTTCACTAACCCGTAACCCTAACCCTAAGTGTTGAACTTTGAGCCCAAGGGGTCGGGTAAATGAGGAAGACACATTTCCGTTGAATGCATTCAGTTGTGCAACTGACTAGGTCTCCCTTTTCCCTTCTCTTCAGCCTAATTTTACTCTGTGTATAGTAATGACAAAACCTATGTGATGATAATGAGACGTGTCATACCACACAACTTCAAAGCCGATTGCCACTCAATCTTTTTTGTTGTATAGTGAATGCCTGAAATTAGAAACATTGATTTATTTTTACGTTAGCAAGGATGAAATCTAATCCCTGACCTCTTTTCAATGAAGATGAATCTTCAGAGTCCCAGAGAAACGCTTCACGTGTTTTTTGATCATTTGCCAACTGCCAAATATTCAAACTTTGGAATTAATAAAAAATTGAGGGGAGAATTGAGGTAGCAGCCAAATCCTGCTGTTGTGATGGAGGAGACTCCAGCAGATTCCTGTTGTTGTGATGGAGGAGACTCCAGCAGATTCCTGCTGTTGTGATGGAGGAGACTCCATCAGATTCCTGCTATTGTGATGGAGGAGACTCCATCAGATTCCTGCTGTTGTGATGGAGGAGACTCCAGCAGATTCCTGCTGTTGTGATGGAGGAGACTCCATCAGATTCCTGCTGTTGTGATGGAGGAGACTCCATCAGATTCCTGCTGTTGTGATGGAGGAGACTCCAGCAGATTCCTGCTGTTGTGATGGAGGAGATTCCAGCAGATTCCTGCTGTTGTGATGGAGGAGACTCCAGCAGATTCCTGCTGTTGTGATGGAGGAGACTCCATCAGATTCCTGCTGTTGTGATGGAGGAGACTCCAGCAGATTCCTGCTGTTGTGATGGAGGAGACTCCAGCAGATTCCTGCTGTTGTGATGGAGGAGACTCCAGCAGATTCCTGCATGGCTCTTTGTAAAGGAAAAAGTGTGTTGCCAAATGACCCAAACTGTCAAGCTTTTTATGAGCCACCCCCAAACACAAACACTCAAACACAGGCATGGGCACAAATGCACACAAATGAACAGTTACACAGTTGCATGGAAGCACACACAAACACACGAACACACACACACAAGCACACATGCACGTTGCCCACACACATGGACACACACACGCCAACTGTCCTACCCCTCCACACATACTCCTCATACTCCTGCTTCTCCAAATCAACTCTACCCTCTACGCTAACCTCTACTCTACCCTCTACTCTACCCACTGCTCTACCCTCTACTCTACTCTACCCTCTACTCTACCCACAACTTTGCCCAATACTCTACACACTACTCTACACTCCACTCAAACCTCTACTCTAACCTCTACTCTAACCTCTACTCTACCCTCCACTCGAACCTCTACTCGAATCTCTACTCTACTCTACTCTACTCTACACTATACTCTACTCTACTCTACCCACTACCCACTACTCTCCCCCCTACTCTACACTCTACACTATACTCTACCCACTACCTACTGCTCTTCCCTCTACTCTACCCACAGCTCTAACCTCTACTCTACCCTCTACTCTACCCTCTACTATACCCTCTACTCTACCCACAACTTTGCCCAATACTCTACACTCTACCCTACCCTCTACTCTACCCACAACTTTGCCCAATACTCTAAACTAACTCTATCCTCTACTCTACCCACTACTCTCTACTCTACTCTACCCTCCACTCTAACCTCTACTCTTGCCAATACTCTACACACAGCTTGGCCCAATACTCTACCCTCTACTCTACCCTCTACTATACCCTCTACTCTACCCAAAACTTTGCCCAATACTCTACACTCTACCCTACCCTCTACTCTACCCACAACTTTGCCCAATACTCTAAACTAACTCTACCCTCTACTCTACCCACTACTCTCTACTCTACTCTACTCTACCCTCCACTCTAACCTCTACTCTTGCCAATACTCTACACACATCTTGGCCCAATACCCTACACTCTACTCTACCCTCTACTCTACCCACAACTTTGCCCAATACTCTACACTATACTCTACCCTCCACTCTAACCTCTACTCTTGCCAATACTCTACCCTCTACACTCTACTCTACTCTACCCTCTACTCTCTACTCTACTCTACCCTCTACTCTCTCCTCTACTCTACCCTCTACTCTCCAATCTACTCTACACTCCACTCTAACCTCTACCCTTGCCAATACTCTACCCACAACTTTGCCCAATACTCTACCCACTATTCTACCCTCTACTCTACCCACTACTCTACTCTCTACTCTACCAACTACTCTACCCACTACTCTACCCTCTACTCTACCCACTACTCTACCCTCTACTCTACACACTACTCTACCCTCTACTCTACCCACTACTCTACTCTCTACTCTACCCTCTACTCTACCCACTATTCTACTCTACTCTACCCTCTACTCTACCCACTACTCTACCCTCTACTCTACCCACTACTTTACCCTTTACTCTACCCTCTACTCTACCCACTACTCTACCCTCTACTCTACCCACTACTCTACCCTCTACTCTACCCACTACTCTACTCTCTACTCTACCCACTAATCTACCCTCTACTCTACCCACTACTTTACCCTTTACTCTACCCTCTACTCTACCCACATCTCTACCCTCTACTCTACCCTCTACTCTACCCTCTACTCTATCCACTACTCTACTCTACTCTACAAAATACTCTACCCACTCCTCTACGCTACTCTACCATCTACTCTACATTATACTCTACCCTCTACTCTACCCACAACTCTACCCGCTTCTCTACCTACAGCTCTACCCTCTACTCTACCCTCTACTCTACCCACAACTCTACCCACTACTCTACCCACAGCTCTACCCACAGCTCTACCCACTACTCTACCCACTACTCTACTCTAGCCACTACTCTACACAATACTCTACCAAAACACTTATTTATCTCTCTCTCTCTCTCTCTCTCTCTCTCTCTCCCTCTCGTTCTCTCGCTCTCATAATGAGTTTAAAGTCTTTGTGTCCCAGTGATGACTTCATGTTAATTAGACCCATTGGAACTCACTAAATTCAGATTTTGTAATCTCAAACATATCTGGTCTTCTTGATGAGATTGCCAATATTTAAATTGCAATAACATGATTATACCCGTTGTTGGTATAGCCATCTGTGCTCTGTGCTTGGGGATTCGCATGTGGAATATCTGGAGTTAAGTTGTTATGAACATGGTTCAATATCTACATGCCGTAATTATGAAATAACATACATAGGGTTTTTTCTCCGAAGATTGTCATGATTATTGCACTCACATAATCACACGCATTGGGAAATAAGATGATAGTATGGATCACATTTAGAAAATACTTCTAGAAACTAATTCTACATCCCACACGGAATAATCTGTTTTTAAAGTGTGGGTTTGCTTTGTGTATTTATTATGAAAATATGCATTTTTGTGTTAGTATAAATGTGTGTGGGGGTGCTATTTTGTTTTATATTATGACAGAATATTATTGCTCTTGAAAATTGTCTCTCTCTTCACCTTGAATGACATGTGACATACAGCCATAGGTGTTCTGTGAGCCCTCCCAAATGAACAATACTGTTGAGCACTTCAGAATTCAATTACTCAGAGTGACTAATAGAGACAGAGGGGGTGGAAGAAGGAGAGAGCGAGCGATAGAGAGGTGGATAAAGAGAGAGAAGGTAGAGGAGAGTTGAAGATGCTACGCAGGATGAAGGAAAAGATAAATGCCTTTAGTCATGACGAGTAATCTCATCCCTCCATTTCTCTCTCTCTCTCTCTCTCTCTCTCTCTCTCTGTGGATCTGTGTAATCTGAGGGAAATATGTCTCTCTAATATGGTCATACATTGGGCGGGAGGTTAGGAAGTGCAGCTCAGTTTCCACCTCATTTTTCCCCCACCTCTCTCTCTCTCTTTCCCTCTTGCTCACTCTCTCTCCCTCTTTTTCCCTCTCTCTCTCTCCCTCTCTCTCTCTCTTTCTCTCTCTCTCTCTCTTCCTCTTTTTCCCCCTCTCTCTCTCTTCTCTCTCCTCTCTCAATCCTCTCTCTCTCAATTCAATTCAATTCAAGGGCTTTATTGGCATGGGAAACATGTGTTAACATTGCCAAAGCAAGTGAGGTGGATTATATATAAAGTGAATATATAAAGTGAAATAAACAATAAAAATTAACAGTAAACATCACACATACAGAAGTTTCAAAACAATAAAGACATTACAAATGTCATATTATATATATATATACAGTGTTTTAACAATGTACAAATGGTAAAGGACACAAGATCAAATAAATAAGCATGGATATGGGTTGTATTTACAATGGTGTGTGTTCTCACTGGTTGCCCTTTTCTCGTGGCAACAGGTCACAAATCTTGCTGCTCTGATGGCACACTGTGGAATTTCACCCAGTAGATATGGGAGTTTTTCAAAATTGGATTTGTTTTCGAATTCTTTGTGGATCTGTGTAATCTGAGGGAAATATGTCTCTCTAATATGGTCATACATTGGTCAGGAGGTTAGGAAGTGCAGCTCAGTTACCACCTCATTTTGTGGGCAGTGAGCACATAGCCTGTCTTCTCTTGAGAGCCATGTCTGCGGCCTTTCTCAATAGCAAGGCTATGCTCACTGAGTCTGTACATAGTCAAAACTTTCCTTAATTTTGGGTCAGTCACAGTGGTCAGGTATTCTGCCGCTGTGTACTCTCTGTGTAGGGCCAAATAGCATTCTAGTTTGCTCTGTTTTTTTTGTTAATTCTTTCCAATGTGTCAAGTAATTATCTTTTTGTTTTCTCATGATTTGGTTGGGTCTAATTGTGCTGCTGTCTTGGGGCTCTGTAGGGTGTGTTTGTGTTTGTGAACAGAGCCCCAGGACCAGCTTGCTTAGGGGACTCTTCTCCAGGTTCATTTCTCTGTAGGTGATGGCTTTGTTGTGGAAGGTTTGGGAATCGCTTCCTTTTAAGTGGTTATAGAATTTAACGGCTCTTTTCTGGATTTTGATAATTAGTGGATATCGGCCTAATTCTGCTCTGCATGCATTATTTGGTGTTCTACATTGTACACGGAGGATATTTTTGCAGAATTCTGCGTGCAGAGTCTCAATTTGGTGTTTGTCCCATTTTGTGAAGTCTTGGTTGGTGAGCGGACCCCAGATCTCACAACCATAAAGGGCAATAGGCTCTATGACTGATTCAAGTATTTTTTTGCTTCGGATTCTAGTAGGGTGAGGCCGGGTGCTGCTGACTTTTCTAGTGCCCGCACCAATTCGTTGATATTTATGTTGAAGAGGGTGGGGCTTAAGCTGCATCCCTGTCTCACCCCACGACCCTGTGTGAAGAAACGTGTGTGTTTTTTTGCCAATTTTAACCACACACTTGTTGTTTGTGTACATGGATTTTATAATGTCGTATGTTTTACCCCCAACACCACTTTCCATCAGTTTGTATAGCAGACCCTCATGCCAAATTGAGTCGAAGGCTTTTTTGAAATCATCAAAGCATGAGAAGACTTTGCCTTTGTTTTGGTTTGTTTGGTTGTTCATTAGGGTGTGCAGGGTGAATACATGGTCTGTTGTACGGTAATTTGGTAAAAAGCCAATTTGACATTTGCTCAGTACATTGTTTTCATTGAGGAAATGTACGAGTCTGCTGTTAATGATAATGCAGAGGATTTTTCCAAGGTTACTGTTGACGCATATTCCATGGTAGTTATTGGGGTAAAATATGTCTCCACTTTTGTGGATTGGCATGATCAGTCCTTGGTTCCGAATATTGGGGAAGATGCCAGAGCTAAGGATGATGTTAAAGAGTTTTAGTATAGCCAATTGGAATTTGTTGTCTGTATATTTGATCATTTCATTGAGGATACCATCAACACCACAGGCCTTTTTGGGTTGGAGGGTTTTTATTTTGTCCTGTAACTCATTCAATGTAATTGGAGAATCCAGTGGGTTCTGGTAGTCTTTAATAGTTGATTCTAAGATCTGTATTTGTGTTACGGTTTTCTGTAGGCGAAGGAGAGTCGGACCAAAATGCAGCGTGTAGATTGCGATCCATGTTTAATGAAAAAACGTAAAACACGAATCATTACAAATAAAGAACGTAACGAAAACCGAAACAGCCTATACTAGTGTAAAACTAACATAGAGACAGGAACAAGGACACTAAGGACAATCACCCACGAAACACACAAAGAATATGGCTGCCTAAATATGGTTCCCAATCAGAGACAACGATAATCACCTGACTCTGATTAAGAACCGCCTCAGGCAGCCATAGACTAACGCTAGACATCCCACAAAACCCCAAGACAAAAACACACCACAATAACTCATGTCACACCCTAGCCTGACCGAATAAATGAAGAATAAACATAATATATTTCGACCAGGGCGTGACAGAACCCCCCCCCCCTAAGGTGCGGACTCCTGGACGCACATCAAAACAATAGGGAGGGTCCGGGTGGGCGTCTGTCCATGGTGGCGGCTCCGGCTCCGGCGCGGGACGTGGAACCCACTCTATAAATGTCTTAGTCCCCCCTCCTTGCATCCAAAGATAGTCCACCTTCGCCGCTGACCATGGCCTAGTAGTCCTCACCCAGAACCCCACTGGACTGAGGGTCAGCTCGGGACTGAGGGTCAGCTCGGGACTGAGGGGCAGCTCGGGACAGAGGGACAGCTCGGGACAGAGGGGCAGCTCGGGACAGAGGGGCAGCTCGGGACAGAGGGGCATCTCGGGACAGAGGGGCAGCTCGGGACAGGGGCAGCTCAGCACTGAGGGGAAGCTCGGGACTGAGAGGAAGCCCAGCACTGAGAGGAAGCCCAGCACTGAGAGGAAGCCCAGCACTGAGAGGAAGCTCAGCCAGATAGTTGGATCTGGCAGATCCTGTTTGGAATACGGTTCTGGCAGATCCTGGCTGACTGGCTGATCTGGAAGAGTCTGGCTGACTGGCAGATCTGGAAGAATCTGGTTGACTGGCGGATCTGGAAGAGTCTGGCTGACTGGCAGATCTGGAAGAGTCTGGCTGACTGGCAGATCCGGAAGAGTCTGTCTGACTGGCAAATCTGGAAGAGTCTGGTTGACTGCCAGGTCTGGAAGAGTCTGGCTGACTGGCAGATCTGGAAGAGTCTGGCTGACTGGCAGATCCGGAAGAGTCTGGCTGACTGGCAAATCTGGAAGAGTCTGGCTGACTGGCAAATCTGGAAGAGTCTGGTTGACTGGCAGATCTGGAAGAGTCTGGTTGACTGGCAGATCTGGAAGAGTCTGGCTGACTGCCAGGTCTGGAAGAGTCTGGCTGACTGGCAGATCTGGAAGAGTCTGGCTGACTGACGGATCTGGCTGCCCCATGCTGACTGGCGGCTCTGGCTGCTCCATGTAGACTGACAGCTCTGGTGGCTTCTTGCAGACTGACAGCTCTGGCTGCTCCATGCAGACTGGCAGCTCCATGCAGACTGACAGCTCCTTGCAGACTGACAGCTCCTTGCAGACTGACAGCTCCTTGCAGACTGACAGCT